>NW_026909190.1:0-128624 GCF_033115175.1 Lepus europaeus
GGTCTCCACTAAACAGCTCCTCCCTACACCAAGGATAGAGAACTCTTGGAAACCGCATTTCCCTACATCCAGGTACCAGAGCTCCCATAAGCTGTGTCTCCTACACTCAGGATCCAGAAATCCCATACACTGCGTATGCCTCTTGCCAGGCTACAGAACACTTGGAAAGAGCTTCTCCCTATACCAGATACAGAACATAGGTAAACTGCCTCTCTCTCCATCCAGGTAACAGAGCTCCAATCAGCTGCGTCTGCAGCACTCAGCATACAGAAAACCCGCATATAGCGAATGCCTAATTACCAGCTACAGAATTCCAGGAAACAGCTCTCTCTACACCAAGAATGGAGAATTCCTGGAAACTGTGTCTCTCTACATCCAGGGAACAGAGCTTCCATACGCTGCCTCTCCTACACTCACTATGCAGCAATCCCATACACTGCGTATGCACATTTCCAGGCTACAGAACGCTTGGAAACAGCTTCTCCCTACACCCAGATGCAGAACTCAGGTAAACTGCCTCTCTCTCCATCCAGGTTACAGAACTCCCAGAAGCTGCGTCTGCTACCCTCAGCCTACAGAAAACCCGCATATAGCGAAAGCCTACTCCCAGGCTACAGAACTCTTGGAAACAGCTTCTCTCTACAGTCAACATACAGAACTCCTGGAAATTGCATCTCTCTACACTTAGGTTACAGAACTCCCGTAAGTTGCATCTCCTACATAAGGATACAGCAAACCCGATGTAAGGAATGACTACATCCAGGAACAGGTCTCCACTAAACAGCTCCTCCCTACACCAAGGATAGAGAACTCTTGGAAACCGCATTTCCCTACATCCAGGTACCAGAGCTCCCATAAGCTGTGTCTCCTACACTCAGGATCCAGAAATCCCATACACTGCGTATGCCTCTTGCCAGGCTACAGAACACTTGGAAGAGCTTCTCCCTATACCCAGATACAGAACATAGGTAAACTGCCTCTCTCTCCATCCAGGTAACAGAGCTCCAATCAGCTGCGTCTGCAGCACTCAGCATACAGAAAACCCGCATATAGCGAATGCCTAATTACCAGCTACAGATTCCAGGAAACAGCTCCTCTCTACACCAAGAATGGAGAATTCCTGGAAACTGTGTCTCTCTACATCCAGGGAACAGAGCTTCCATACGCTGCCTCTCCTACACTCACTATGCAGCAATCCCATACACTGCGTATGCACATTTCCAGGCTACAGAACGCTTGAAACAGCTTCTCCCTACACCCAGATGCAGAACTCAGGTAACTGCCTCTCTCTCCATCCAGGTTACAGAACTCCCAGAAGCTGCGTCTGCTACCCTCAGCCTACAGAAAACCCGCATATAGCGAAAGCCTACTCCCAGGCTACAGAACTCTTGGAAACAGCTTCTCTCTACAGTCAACATACAGAACTCCTGGAAATTGCATCTCTCTACACTTAGGTTACAGAACTCCCGTAAGTTGCATCTCCTACATAAGGATACAGCAAACCCGATGTAAGGAATGACTACATCCAGGATACAGGTCTCCAGTAAACAGCTCCTCCTACACCAAGGATAGAGAACTCTTGGAAACCGCATTTCCCTACATCCAGGTACCAGAGCTCCCATAAGCTGTGTCTCCTACACTCAGGATCCAGAAATCCCATACACTGCGTATGCCTCTTGCCAGGCTACAGAACACTTGGAAAGAGCTTCTCCCTATACCCAGATACAGAACATAGGTAAACTGCCTCTCTCTCCATCCAGGTAACAGAGCTCCAATCAGCTGCGTCTGCAGCACTCAGCATCCAGAAAACCCGCATATAGCGAATGCCTAATTACCAGCTACAGAATTCCAGGAAACAGCTCCTCTCTACACCAAGAATGGAGAATTCCTGGAAACTGTGTCTCTCTACATTCAGGGAACAGAGCTTCCATACGCTGCCTCTCCTACACTCACTATGCAGCAATCCCATACACTGCGTATGCACATTTCCAGGCTACAGAACGCTTGGAAACAGCTTCTCCCTACACCCAGATGCAGAACTCAGGTAAACTGCCTCTCTCTCCATCCAGGTTACAGAACTCCCAGAAGCTGCGTCTGCTACCCTCAGCCTACAGAAAACCCGCATATAGCGAAAGCCTACTCCCAGGCTACAGAACTCTTGGAAACAGCTTCTCTCTACATTCAACATACAGAACTCCTGGAAATTGCATCTCTCTACACTTAGGTTACAGAACTCCCGTAAGTTGCATCTCCTACATAAGGATACAGCAAACCCGATGTAAGGAATGACTACATCCAGGATACAGGTCTCCACTAAACAGCTCCTCCCTACACCAAGGATAGAGAACTCTTGGAAACCGCATTTCCCTACATCCAGGTACCAGAGCTCCCATAAGCTGTGTCTCCTACACTCAGGGTCCAGAAATCCCATACACTGCGTATGCCTCTTGCCAGGCTACAGAACACTTGGAAGAGCTTCTCCCTATACCCAGATACAGAACATAGGTAAACTGCCTCTCTCTACATCCAGGTAACAGAGCTCCAATCAGCTGCGTCTGCAGCACTCAGCATACAGAAAACCCGCATATAGCGAATGCCCAATTACCAGCTACAGAATTCCAGGAAACAGCTCCTCTCTACACCAAGAATGGAGAATCCTGGAAACTGTGTCTCTCTACATCCAGGGAATAGAGCTTCCATACGCTGCCTCTCCTACACTCACTATGCAGCAATCCCATACACTGCGTATGCACATTTCCAGGCTACAGAACGCTTGGAAACAGCTTCTCCCTACACCCAGATGCAGAACTCAGGTAAACTGCCTCTCTCTCCATCCAGGTTACAGAACTCCCAGAAGCTGCGTCTGCTACCCTCAGCCTACAGAAAACCCGCATATAGCGAAAGCCTACTCCCAGGCTACAGAACTCTTGGAAACAGCTTCTCTCTACAGTCAACATACAGAACTCCTGGAAATTGCATCTCTCTACACTTAAGTTACAGAACTCCCGTAAGTTGCATCTCCTACATAAGGATACAGCAAACCCGATGTAAGGAATGACTACATCCAGGATACAGGTCTCCACTAAACAGCTCCTCCCTACACCAAGGATAGAGAACTCTTGGAAACCGCATTTCCCTACATCCAGGTACCAGAGCTCCCATAAGCTGTGTCTCCTACAACTCAGGATCCAGAAATCCCATACACTGCGTATGCCTCTTGCCAGGCTACAGAACACTTGGGAAGAGCTTCTCCCTATACCCAGATACAGAACATAGGTAAACTGCCTCTCTCTCCATCCAGGTAACAGAGCTCCAATCAGCTGCGTCTGTAGCACTCAGCATACAGAAAACCCGCATATAGCGAATGCCTAATTACCAGCTACAGAATTCCAGGAAACAGCTCCTCTCTACAGCAAGAATGGAGAATTCCTGGAAACTGTGTCTCTCTACATCCAGGGAATAGAGCTTCCATACGCTGCCTCTCCTACACTCACTATGCAGCAATCCCATACACTGCGTATGCACATTTCCAGGCTACAGAACGCTTGGAAACAGCTTCTCCCTACACCCAGATGCAGAACTCAGGTAAACTGCCTCTCTCTCCATCCAGGTTACAGAACTCCCAGAAGCTGCGTCTGCTACCCTCAGCCTACAGAAAACCCGCATATAGCGAAAGCCTACTCCCAGGCTACAGAACTCTTGGAAACAGCTTCTCTCTACAGTCAACATACAGAACTCCTGGAAATTGCATCTCTCTACACTTAGGTTACAGAACTCCCGTAAGTTGCATCTCCTACATAAGGATACAGCAAACCCGATGTAAGGAATGACTACATCCAGGATACAGGTCTCCAGTAAACAGCTCCTCCCTACACCAAGGATAGAGAACTCTTGGAAACCGCATTTCCCTACATCCAGGTACCAGAGCTCCCATAAGCTGTGTCTCCTACCCTCAGGATCCAGAAATCCCATACACTGCGTATGCCTCTTGCCAGGCTACAGAACACTTGGAAAGAGCTTCTCCCTATACCCAGATACAGAACATAGGTAAACTGCCTCTCTCTCCATCCAGGTAACAGAGCTCCAATCAGCTGCGTCTGCAGCACTCAGCATACAGAAAACCCGCATATAGCGAATGCCTAATTACCAGCTACAGAATTCCAGGAAACAGCTCCTCTCTACACCAAGAATGGAGAATTCCTGGAAACTGTGTCTCTCTACATCCAGGGAACAGAGCTTCCATACGCTGCCTCTCCTACACTCACTATGCAGCAATCCCATACACTGCGTATGCACATTTCCAGGCTACAGAACGCTTGGAAACAGCTTCTCCCTACACCCAGATGCAGAACTCAGGTAAACTGCCTCTCTCTCCATCCAGGTTACAGAACTCCCAGAAGCTGCGTCTGCTACCCTCAGCCTACAGAAAACCCGCATATAGCGAAAGCCTACTCCCAGGCTACAGAACTCTTGGAAACAGCTTCTCTCTACAGTCAACATACAGAACTCCTGGAAATTGCATCTCTCTACACTTAAGTTACAGAACTCCCGTAAGTTGCATCTCCTACATAAGGATACAGCAAACCCGATGTAAGGAATGACTACATCCAGGATACAGGTCTCCACTAAACAGCTCCTCCCTACACCAAGGATAGAGAACTCTTGGAAACCGCATTTCCCTACATCCAGGTACCAGAGCTCCCATAAGCTGTGTCTCCTACACTCAGGATCCAGAAATCCCATACACTGCGTATGCCTCTTGCCAGGCTACAGAACACTTGGGAAGAGCTTCTCCCTATACCCAGATACAGAACATAGGTAAACTGCCTCTCTCTCCATCCAGGTAACAGAGCTCCAATCAGCTGCGTCTGCAGCACTCAGCATCCAGAAAACCCGCATATAGCGAATGCCTAATTACCAGCTACAGAATTCCAGGAAACAGCTCCTCTCTACACCAAGAATGGAGAATTCCTGGAAACTGTGTCTCTCTACATCCAGGGAACAGAGCTTCCATACGCTGCCTCTCCTACACTCACTATGCAGCAATCCCATACACTGCGTATGCACATTTCCAGGCTACAGAACGCTTGGAAACAGCTTCTCCCTACACCCAGATGCAGAACTCAGGTAAACTGCCTCTCTCTCCATCCAGGTTACAGAACTCCCAGAAGCTGCGTCTGCTACCCTCAGCCTACAGAAAACCCGCATATAGCGAAAGCCTACTCCCAGGCTACAGAACTCTTGGAAACAGCTTCTCTCTACAGTCAACATACAGAACTCCTGGAAATTGCATCTCTCTACACTTAGGTTACAGAACTCCCGTAAGTTGCATCTCCTACATAAGGATACAGCAAACCCGATGTAAGGAATGACTACATCCAGGAAACAGGTCTCCACTAAACAGCTCCTCCCTACACCAAGGATAGAGAACTCTTGGAAACCGCATTTCCCTACATCCAGGTACCAGAGCTCCCATAAGCTGTGTCTCCTACACTCAGGATCCAGAAATCCCATACACTGCGTATGCCTCTTGCCAGGCTACAGAACACTTGGAAAGAGCTTCTCCCTATACCCAGATACAGAACATAGGTAAACTGCCTCTCTCTCCATCCAGGTAACAGAGCTCCAATCAGCTGCGTCTGCAGCACTCAGCATACAGAAAACCCGCATATAGCGAATGCCTAATTACCAGCTACAGAATTCCAGGAAACAGCACCTCTCTACACCAAGAATGGAGAATTCCTGGAAACTGTGTCTCTCTACATTCAGGGAACAGAGCTTCCATACGCTGCCTCTCCTACACTCACTATGCAGCAATCCCATACACTGCGTATGCACATTTCCAGGCTACAGAACGCTTGGAAACAGCTTCTCCCTACACCCAGATGCAGAACTCAGGTAAACTGCCTCTCTCTCCATCCAGGTTACAGAACTCCCAGAAGCTGCGTCTGCTACCCTCAGCCTACAGAAAACCCGCATATAGCGAAAGCCTACTCCCAGGCTACAGAACTCTTGGAAACAGCTTCTCTCTACAGTCAACATACAGAACTCCTGGAAATTGCATCTCTCTACACTTAAGTTACAGAACTCCCGTAAGTTGCATCTCCTACATAAGGATACAGCAAACCCGATGTAAGGAATGACTACATCCAGGATACAGGTCTCCACTAAACAGCTCCTCCCTACACCAAGGATAGAGAACTCTTGGAAACCGCATTTCCCTACATCCAGGTACCAGAGCTCCCATAAGCTGTGTCTCCTACACTCAGGATCCAGAAATCCCATACACTGCGTATGCCTCTTGCCAGGCTACAGAACACTTGGGAAGAGCTTCTCCCTATACCCAGATACAGAACATAGGTAAACTGCCTCTCTCTCCATCCAGGTAACAGAGCTCCAATCAGCTGCGTCTGCAGCACTCAGCATCCAGAAAACCCGCATATAGCGAATGCCTAATTACCAGCTACAGAATTCCAGGAAACAGCTCCTCTCTACACCAAGAATGGAGAATTCCTGGAAACTGTGTCTCTCTACATCCAGGGAACAGAGCTTCCATACGCTGCCTCTCCTACACTCACTATGCAGCAATCCCATACACTGCGTATGCACATTTCCAGGCTACAGAACGCTTGGAAACAGCTTCTCCCTACACCCAGATGCAGAACTCAGGTAAACTGCCTCTCTCTCCATCCAGGTTACAGAACTCCCAGAAGCTGCGTCTGCTACCCTCAGCCTACAGAAAACCCGCATATAGCGAAAGCCTACTCCCAGGCTACAGAACTCTTGGAAACAGCTTCTCTCTACAGTCAACATACAGAACTCCTGGAAATTGCATCTCTCTACACTTAGGTTACAGAACTCCCGTAAGTTGCATCTCCTACATAAGGATACAGCAAACCCGATGTAAGGAATGACTACATCCAGGATACAGGTCTCCACTAAACAGCTCCTCCCTACACCAAGGATAGAGAACTCTTGGAAACCGCATTTCCCTACATCCAGGTACCAGAGCTCCCATAAGCTGTGTCTCCTACACTCAGGATCCAGAAATCCCATACACTGCGTATGCCTCTTGCCAGGCTACAGAACACTTGGAAAGAGCTTCTCCCTATACCCAGATACAGAACATAGGTAAACTGCCTCTCTATCCATCCAGGTAACAGAGCTCCAATCAGCTGCGTCTGCAGCACTCAGCATACAGAAAACCCGCATATAGCGAATGCCTAATTACCAGCTACAGAATTCCAGGAAACAGCTCCTCTCTACACCAAGAATGGAGAATTCCTGGAAACTGTGTCTCTCTACATCCAGGGAACAGAGCTTCCATACGCTGCCTCTCCTACACTCACTATGCAGCAATCCCATACACTGCGTATGCACATTTCCAGGCTACAGAACGCTTGGAAACAGCTTCTCCCTACACCCAGATGCAGAACTCAGGTAAACTGCCTCTCTCTCCATCCAGGTTACAGAACTCCCAGAAGCTGCGTCTGCTACCCTCAGCCTACAGAAAACCCGCATATAGCGAAAGCCTACTCCCAGGCTACAGAACTCTTGGAAACAGCTTCTCTCTACAGTCAACATACAGAACTCCTGGAAATTGCATCTCTCTACACTTAGGTTACAGAACTCCCGTAAGTTGCATCTCCTACATAAGGATACAGCAAACCCGATGTAAGGAATGACTACATCCAGGATACAGGTCTCCACTAAACAGCTCCTCCCTACACCAAGGATAGAGAACTCTTGGAAACCGCATTTCCCTACATCCAGGTACCAGAGCTCCCATAAGCTGTGTCTCCTACACTCAGGATCCAGAAATCCCATACACTGCGTATGCCTCTTGCCAGGCTACAGAACACTTGGAAAGAGCTTCTCCCTATACCCAGATACAGAACATAGGTAAACTGCCTCTCTCTCCATCCAGGTAACAGAGCTCCAATCAGCTGCGTCTGCAGCACTCAGCATACAGAAAACCCGCATATAGCGAATGCCTAATTACCAGCTACAGAATTCCAGGAAACAGCTCCTCTCTACACCAAGAATGGAGAATTCCTGGAAACTGTGTCTCTCTACATCCAGGGAACAGAGCTTCCATACGCTGCCTCTCCTACACTCACTATGCAGCAATCCCATACACTGCGTATGCACATTTCCAGGCTACAGAACGCTTGGAAACAGCTTCTCCCTACACCCAGATGCAGAACTCAGGTAAACTGCCTCTCTCTCCATCCAGGTTACAGAACTCCCAGAAGCTGCGTCTGCTACCCTCAGCCTACAGAAAACCCGCATATAGCGAAAGCCTACTCCCAGGCTACAGAACTCTTGGAAACAGCTTCTCTCTACATTCAACATACAGAACTCCTGGAAATTGCATCTCTCTACACTTAGGTTACAGAACTCCCGTAAGTTGCATCTCCTACATAAGGATACAGCAAACCCGATGTAAGGAATGACTACATCCAGGATACAGGTCTCCACTAAACAGCTCCTCCCTACACCAAGGATAGAGAACTCTTGGAAACCGCATTTCCCTACATCCAGGTACCAGAGCTCCCATAAGCTGTGTCTCCTACCCTCAGGATCCAGAAATCCCATACACTGCGTATGCCTCTTGCCAGGCTACAGAACACTTGGAAAGAGCTTCACCCTATACCCAGATACAGAACATAGGTAAACTGCCTCTCTCTCCATCCAGGTAACAGAGCTCCAATCAGCTGCGTCTGCAGCACTCAGCATCCAGAAAACCCGCATATAGCGAATGCCTAATTACCAGCTACAGAATTCCAGGAAACAGCTCCTCTCTACACCAAGAATGGAGAATTCCTGGAAACTGTGTCTCTCTACATCCAGGGAACAGAGCTTCCATACGCTGCCTCTCCTACACTCACTATGCAGCAATCCCATACACTGCGTATGCACATTTCCAGGCTACAGAACGCTTGGAAACAGCTTCTCCCTACACCCAGATGCAGAACTCAGGTAAACTGCCTCTCTCTCCATCCAGGTTACAGAACTCCCAGAAGCTGCGTCTGCTACCCTCAGCCTACAGAAAACCCGCATATAGCGAAAGCCTACTCCCAGGCTACAGAACTCTTGGAAACAGCTTCTCTCTACAGTCAACATACAGAACTCCTGGAAATTGCATCTCTCTACACTTAGGTTACAGAACTCCCGTAAGTTGCATCTCCTACATAAGGATACAGCAAACCCGATGTAAGGAATGACTACATCCAGGATACAGGTCTCCACTAAACAGCTCCTCCCTACACCAAGGATAGAGAACTCTTGGAAACCGCATTTCCCTACATCCAGGTACCAGAGCTCCCATAAGCTGTGTCTCCTACACTCAGGATCCAGAAATCCCATACACTGCGTATGCCTCTTGCCAGGCTACAGAACACTTGGGAAGAGCTTCTCCCTATACCCAGATACAGAACATAGGTAAACTGCCTCTCTCTCCATCCAGGTAACAGAGCTCCAATCAGCTGCGTCTGCAGCACTCAGCATACAGAAAACCCGCATATCGCGAATGCCTAATTACCAGCTACAGAATTCCAGGAAACAGCTCCTCTCTACACCAAGAATGGAGAATTCCTGGAAACTGTGTCTCTCTACATCCAGGGAACAGAGCTTCCATACGCTGCCTCTCCTACACTCACTATGCAGCAATCCCATACACTGCGTATGCACATTTCCAGGCTACAGAACGCTTGGAAACAGCTTCTCCCTACACCCAGATGCAGAACTCAGGTAAACTGCCTCTCTCTCCATCCAGGTTACAGAACTCCCAGAAGCTGCGTCTGCTACCCTCAGCCTACAGAAAACCCGCATATAGCGAAAGCCTACTCCCAGGCTACAGAACTCTTGGAAACAGCTTCTCTCTACAGTCAACATACAGAACTCCTGGAAATTGCATCTCTCTACACTTAGGTTACAGAACTCCCGTAAGTTGCATCTCCTACATAAGGATACAGCAAACCCGATGTAAGGAATGACTACATCCAGGATACAGGTCTCCACTAAACAGCTCCTCCCTACACCAAGGATAGAGAACTCTTGGAAACCGCATTTCCCTACATCCAGGTACCAGAGCTCCCATAAGCTGTGTCTCCTACACTCAGGATCCAGAAATCCCATACACTGCGTATGCCTCTTGCCAGGCTACAGAACACTTGGGAAGAGCTTCTCCCTATACCCAGATACAGAACATAGGTAAACTGCCTCTCTCTCCATCCAGGTAACAGAGCTCCAATCAGCTGCGTCTGCAGCACTCAGCATACAGAAAACCCGCATATAGCGAATGCCTAATTACCAGCTACAGAATTCCAGGAAACAGCACCTCTCTACACCAAGAATGGGGAATTCCTGGAAACTGTGTCTCTCTACATCCAGGGAACAGAGCTTCCATACGCTGCCTCTCCTACACTCACTATGCAGCAATCCCATACACTGCGTATGCACATTTCCAGGCTACAGAACGCTTGGAAACAGCTTCTCCCTACACCCAGATGCAGAACTCAGGTAAACTGCCTCTCTCTCCATCCAGGTTACAGAACTCCCAGAAGCTGCGTCTGCTACCCTCAGCCTACAGAAAACCCGCATATAGCGAAAGCCTACTCCCAGGCTACAGAACTCTTGGAAACAGCTTCTCTCTACAGTCAACATACAGAACTCCTGGAAATTGCATCTCTCTACACTTAGGTTACAAAACTCCCGTAAGTAGCATCTCCTACATAAGGATACAGCAAACCCGATGTAAGGAATGACTACATCCAGGAAACAGGTCTCCACTAAACAGCTCCTCCCTACACCAAGGATAGAGAACTCTTGGAAACCGCATTTCCCTACATCCAGGTACCAGAGCTCCCATAAGCTGTGTCTCCTACACTCAGGATCCAGAAATCCCATACACTGCGTATGCCTCTTGCCAGGCTACAGAACACTTGGGAAGAGCTTCTCCCTATACCCAGATACAGAACATAGGTAAACTGCCTCTCTCTCCATCCAGGTAACAGAGCTCCAATCAGCTGCGTCTGCAGCACTCAGCATACAGAAAACCCGCATATAGCGAATGCCTAATTACCAGCTACAGAATTCCAGGAAACAGCTCCTCTCTACACCAAGAATGGAGAATTCCTGGAAACTGTGTCTCTCTACATCCAGGGAACAGAGCTTCCATACGCTGCCTCTCCTACACTCACTATGCAGCAATCCCATACACTGCGTATGCACATTTCCAGGCTACAGAACGCTTGGAAACAGCTTCTCCCTACACCCAGATGCAGAACTCAGGTAAACTGCCTCTCTCTCCATCCAGGTTACAGAACTCCCAGAAGCTGCGTCTGCTACCCTCAGCCTACAGAAAACCCGCATATAGCGAAAGCCTACTCCCAGGCTACAGAACTCTTGGAAACAGCTTCTCTCTACAGTCAACATACAGAACTCCTGGAAATTGCATCTCTCTACACTTAGGTTACAGAACTCCCGTAAGTTGCATCTCCTACATAAGGATACAGCAAACCCGATGTAAGGAATGACTACATCCAGGATACAGGTCTCCACTAAACAGCTCCTCCCTACACCAAGGATAGAGAACTCTTGGAAACCGCATTTCCCTACATCCAGGTACCAGAGCTCCCATAAGCTGTGTCTCCTACACTCAGGATCCAGAAATCCCATACACTGCGTATGCCTCTTGCCAGGCTACAGAACACTTGGGAAGAGCTTCTCCCTATACCCAGATACAGAACATAGGTAAACTGCCTCTCTCTCCATCCAGGTAACAGAGCTCCAATCAGCTGCATCTGCAGCACTCAGCATACAGAAAACCCGCATATAGCGAATGCCTAATTACCAGCTACAGAATTCCAGGAAACAGCTCCTCTCTACACCAAGAATGGAGAATTCCTGGAAACTGTGTCTCTCTACATCCAGGGAACAGAGCTTCCATACGCTGCCTCTCCTACACTCACTATGCAGCAATCCCATACACTGCGTATGCACATTTCCAGGCTACAGAACGCTTGGAAACAGCTTCTCCCTACACCCAGATGCAGAACTCAGGTAAACTGCCTCTCTCTCCATCCAGGTTACAGAACTCCCAGAAGCTGCGTCTGCTACCCTCAGCCTACAGAAAACCCGCATATAGCGAAAGCCTACTCCCAGGCTACAGAACTCTTGGAAACAGCTTCTCTCTACAGTCAACATACAGAACTCCTGGAAATTGCATCTCTCTACACTTAGGTTACAGAACTCCCGTAAGTTGCATCTCCTACATAAGGATACAGCAAACCCGATGTAAGGAATGACTACATCCAGGATACAGGTCTCCACTAAACAGCTCCTCCCTACACCAAGGATAGAGAACTCTTGGAAACCGCATTTCCCTACATCCAGGTACCAGAGCTCCCATAAGCTGTGTCTCCTACACTCAGGATCCAGAAATCCCATACACTGCGTATGCCTCTTGCCAGGCTACAGAACACTTGGGAAGAGCTTCTCCCTATACCCAGATACAGAACATAGGTAAACTGCCTCTCTCTACATCCAGGTAACAGAGCTCCAATCAGCTGCGTCTGCAGCACTCAGCATACAGAAAACCCGCATATAGCGAATGCCTAATTACCAGCTACAGAATTCCAGGAAACAGCTCCTCTCTACACCAAGAATGGAGAATTCCTGGAAACTGTGTCTCTCTACATCCAGGGAACAGAGCTTCCATACGCTGCCTCTCCTACACTCACTATGCAGCAATCCCATACACTGCGTATGCACATTTCCAGGCTACAGAACGCTTGGAAACAGCTTCTCCCTACACCCAGATGCAGAACTCAGGTAAACTGCCTCTCTCCATCCAGGTTACAGAACTCCCAGAAGCTGCGTCTGCTACCCTCAGCCTACAGAAAACCCGCATATAGCGAAAGCCTACTCCCAGGCTACAGAACTCTTGGAAACAGCTTCTCTCTACAGTCAACATACAGAACTCCTGGAAATTGCATCTCTCTACACTTAGGTTACAGAACTCCCGTAAGTTGCATCTCCTACATAAGGATACAGCAAACCCGATGTAAGGAATGACTAAATCCAGGATACAGGTCTCCACTAAACAGCTCCTCCCTACACCAAGGATAGAGAACTCTTGGAAACCGCATTTCCCTACATCCAGGTACCAGAGCTCCCATAAGCTGTGTCTCCTACACTCAGGATCCAGAAATCCCATACACTGCGTATGCCTCTTGCCAGGCTACAGAACACTTGGGAAGAGCTTCTCCCTATACCCAGATACAGAACATAGGTAAACTGCCTCTCTCTCCATCCAGGTAACAGAGCTCCAATCAGCTGCGTCTGCAGCACTCAGCATCCAGAAAACCCGCATATAGCGAATGCCTAATTACCAGCTACAGAATTCCAGGAAACAGCTCCTCTCTACACCAAGAATGGAGAATTCCTGGAAACTGTGTCTCTCTACATCCAGGGAACAGAGCTTCCATACGCTGCCTCTCCTACACTCACTATGCAGCAATCCCATACACTGCGTATGCACATTTCCAGGCTACAGAACGCTTGGAAACAGCTTCTCCCTACACCCAGATGCAGAACTCAGGTAAACTGCCTCTCTCTCCATCCAGGTTACAGAACTCCCAGAAGCTGCGTCTGCTACCCTCAGCCTACAGAAAACCCGCATATAGCGAAAGCCTACTCCCAGGCTACAGAACTCTTGGAAACAGCTTCTCTCTACAGTCAACATACAGAACTCCTGGAAATTGCATCTCTCTACACTTAGGTTACAGAACTCCCGTAAGTTGCATCTCCTACATAAGGATACAGCAAACCCGATGTAAGGAATGACTACATCCAGGATACAGGTCTCCACTAAACAGCTCCTCCCTACACCAAGGATAGAGAACTCTTGGAAACCGCATTTCCCTACATCCAGGTACCAGAGCTCCCATAAGCTGTGTCTCCTACACTCAGGATCCAGAAATCCCATACACTGCGTATGCCTCTTGCCAGGCTACAGAACACTTGGGAAGAGCTTCTCCCTATACCCAGATACAGAACATAGGTAAACTGCCTCTCTCTCCATCCAGGTAACAGAGCTCCAATCAGCTGCGTCTGCAGCACTCAGCATACAGAAAACCCGCATATAGCGAATGCCTAATTACCAGCTACAGAATTCCAGGAAACAGCTCCTCTCTACACCAAGAATGGAGAATTCCTGGAAACTGTGTCTCTCTACATCCAGGGAACAGAGCTTCCATACGCTGCCTCTCCTACACTCACTATGCAGCAATCCCATACACTGCGTATGCACATTTCCAGGCTACAGAACGCTTGGAAACAGCTTCTCCCTACACCCAGATGCAGAACTCAGGTAAACTGCCTCTCTCTCCATCCAGGTTACAGAACTCCCAGAAGCTGCGTCTGCTACCCTCAGCCTACAGAAAACCCGCATATAGCGAAAGCCTACTCCCAGGCTACAGAACTCTTGGAAACAGCTTCTCTCTACAGTCAACATACAGAACTCCTGGAAATTGCATCTCTCTACACTTAGGTTACAGAACTCCCGTAAGTTGCATCTCCTACATAAGGATACAGCAAACCCGATGTAAGGAATGACTACATCCAGGAAACAGGTCTCCACTAAACAGCTCCTCCCTACACCAAGGATAGAGAACTCTTGGAAACCGCATTTCCCTACATCCAGGTACCAGAGCTCCCATAAGCTGTGTCTCCTACACTCAGGATCCAGAAATCCCGTACACTGCGTATGCCTCTTGCCAGGCTACAGAACACTTGGAAAGAGCTTCTCCCTATACCCAGATACAGAACATAGGTAAACTGCCTCTCTCTCCATCCAGGTAACAGAGCTCCAATCAGCTGCGTCTGCAGCACTCAGCATACAGAAAACCCGCATATAGCGAATGCCTAATTACCAGCTACAGAATTCCAGGAAACAGCTCCTCTCTACACCAAGAATGGAGAATTCCTGGAAACTGTGTCTCTCTACATCCAGGGAACAGAGCTTCCATACACTGCCTCTCCTACACTCACTATGCAGCAATCCCATACACTGCGTATGCACATTTCCAGGCTACAGAACGCTTGGAAACAGCTTCTCCCTACACCCAGATGCAGAACTCAGGTAAACTGCCTCTCTCTCCATCCAGGTTACAGAACTCCCAGAAGCTGCGTCTGCTACCCTCAGCCTACAGAAAACCCGCATATAGCGAAAGCCTACTCCCAGGCTACAGAACTCTTGGAAACAGCTTCTCTCTACAGTCAACATACAGAACTCCTGGAAATTGCATCTCTCTACACTTAGGTTACAGAACTCCCGTAAGTTGCATCTCCTACATAAGGATACAGCAAACCCGATGTAAGCAATGACTACATCCAGGAAACAGGTCTCCACTAAACAGCTCCTCCCTACACCAAGGATAGAGAACTCTTGGAAACCGCATTTCCCTACATCCAGGTACCAGAGCTCCCATAAGCTGTGTCTCCTACACTCAGGATCCAGAAATCCCATACACTGCGTATGCCTCTTGCCAGGCTACAGAACACTTGGGAAGAGCTTCTCCCTATACCCAGATACAGAACGTAGGTAAACTGCCTCTCTCTCCATCCAGGTAACAGAGCTCCAATCAGCTGCGTCTGCAGCACTCAGCATCCAGAAAACCCGCATATAGCGAATGCCTAATTACCAGCTACAGAATTCCAGGAAACAGCTCCTCTCTACACCAAGAATGGAGAATTCCTGGAAACTGTGTCTCTCTACATCCAGGGAACAGAGCTTCCATACGCTGCCTCTCCTACACTCACTATGCAGCAATCCCATACACTGCGTATGCACATTTCCAGGCTACAGAACGCTTGGAAACAGCTTCTCCCTACACCCAGATGCAGAACTCAGGTAAACTGCCTCTCTCTCCATCCAGGTTACAGAACTCCCAGAAGCTGCGTCTGCTACCCTCAGCCTACAGAAAACCCGCATATAGCGAAAGCCTACTCCCAGGCTACAGAACTCTTGGAAACAGCTTCTCTCTACAGTCAACATACAGAACTCCTGGAAATTGCATCTCTCTACACTTAGGTTACAGAACTCCCGTAAGTTGCATCTCCTACATAAGGATACAGCAAACCCGATGTAAGGAATGACTACATCCAGGATACAGGTCTCCACTAAACAGCTCCTCCCTACACCAAGGATAGAGAACTCTTGGAAACTGCATTTCCCTACATCCAGGTACCAGAGCTCCCATAAGCTGTGTCTCCTACACTCAGGATCCAGAAATCCCATACACTGCATATGCCTCTTGCCAGGCTACAGAACACTTGGGAAGAGCTTCTCCCTATACCCAGATACAGAACATAGGTAAACTGCCTCTCTCTCCATCCAGGTAACAGAGCTCCAATCAGCTGCGTCTGCAGCACTCAGCATACAGAAAACCCGCATATAGCGAATGCCTAATTACCAGCTACAGAATTCCAGGAAACAGCTCCTCTCTACACCAAGAATGGAGAATTCCTGGAAACTGTGTCTCTCTACATCCAGGGAACAGAGCTTCCATACGCTGCCTCTCCTACACTCACTATGCAGCAATCCCATACACTGCGTATGCACATTTCCAGGCTACAGAACGCTTGGAAACAGCTTCTCCCTACACCCAGATGCAGAACTCAGGTAAACTGCCTCTCTCTCCATCCAGGTTACAGAACTCCCAGAAGCTGCGTCTGCTACCCTCAGCCTACAGAAAACCCGCATATAGCGAAAGCCTACTCCCAGGCTACAGAACTCTTGGAAACAGCTTCTCTCTACAGTCAACATACAGAACTCCTGGAAATTGCATCTCTCTACACTTAGGTTACAGAACTCCCGTAAGTTGCATCTCCTACATAAGGATACAGCAAACCCGATGTAAGCAATGACTACATCCAGGAAACAGGTCTCCACTAAACAGCTCCTCCCTACACCAAGGATAGAGAACTCTTGGAAACCGCATTTCCCTACATCCAGGTACCAGAGCTCCCATAAGCTGTGTCTCCTACACTCAGGATCCAGAAATCCCATACACTGCGTATGCCTCTTGCCAGGCTACAGAACACTTGGGAAGAGCTTCTCCCTATACCCAGATACAGAACATAGGTAAACTGCCTCTCTCTACATCCAGGTAACAGAGCTCCAATCAGCTGCGTCTGCAGCACTCAGCATACAGAAAACCCGCATATAGCGAATGCCTAATTACCAGCTACAGAATTCCAGGAAACAGCTCCTCTCTACACCAAGAATGGAGAATTCCTGGAAACTGTGTCTCTCTACATCCAGGGAACAGAGCTTCCATACGCTGCCTCTCCTACACTCACTATGCAGCAATCCCATACACTGCGTATGCACATTTCCAGGCTACAGAACGCTTGGAAACAGCTTCTCCCTACACCCAGATGCAGAACTCAGGTAAACTGCCTCTCTCTCCATCCAGGTTACAGAACTCCCAGAAGCTGCGTCTGCTACCCTCAGCCTACAGAAAACCCGCATATAGCGAAAGCCTACTCCCAGGCTACAGAACTCTTGGAAACAGCTTCTCTCTACATTCAACATACAGAACTCCTGGAAATTGCATCTCTCTACACTTAGGTTACAGAACTCCCGTAAGTTGCATCTCCTACATAAGGATACAGCAAACCCGATGTAAGGAATGACTACATCCAGGATACAGGTCTCCACTAAACAGCTCCTCCCTACACCAAGGATAGAGAACTCTTGGAAACCGCATTTCCCTACATCCAGGTACCAGAGCTCCCATAAGCTGTGTCTCCTACACTCAGGATCCAGAAATCCCATACACTGCGTATGCCTCTTGCCAGGCTACAGAACACTTGGAAAGAGCTTCTCCCTATACCCAGATACAGAACATAGGTAAACTGCCTCTCTCTCCATCCAGGTAACAGAGCTCCAATCAGCTGCGTCTGCAGCACTCAGCATCCAGAAAACCCGCATATAGCGAATGCCCAATTACCAGCTACAGAATTCCAGGAAACAGCTCCTCTCTACACCAAGAATGGAGAATTCCTGGAAACTGTGTCTCTCTACATCCAGGGAACAGAGCTTCCATACGCTGCCTCTCCTACACTCACTATGCAGCAATCCCATACACTGCGTATGCACATTTCCAGGCTACAGAACGCTTGGAAACAGCTTCTCCCTACACCCAGATGCAGAACTCAGGTAAACTGCCTCTCTCTCCATCCAGGTTACAGAACTCCCAGAAGCTGCGTCTGCTACCCTCAGCCTACAGAAAACCCGCATATAGCGAAAGCCTACTCCCAGGCTACAGAACTCTTGGAAACAGCTTCTCTCTACATTCAACATACAGAACTCCTGGAAATTGCATCTCTCTACACTTAGGTTACAGAACTCCCGTAAGTTGCATCTCCTACATAAGGATACAGCAAACCCGATGTAAGGAATGACCACATCCAGGATACAGGTCTCCACTAAACAGCTCCTCCCTACACCAAGGATAGAGAACTCTTGGAAACCGCATTTCCCTACATCCAGGTACCAGAGCTCCCATAAGCTGTGTCTCCTACCCTCAGGATCCAGAAATCCCATACACTGCGTATGCCTCTTGCCAGGCTACAGAACACTTGGGAAGAGCTTCTCCCTATACCCAGATACAGAACATAGGTAAACTGCCTCTCTCTCCATCCAGGTAACAGAGCTCCAATCAGCTGCGTCTGCAGCACTCAGCATCCAGAAAACCCGCATATAGCGAATGCCTAATTACCAGCTACAGAATTCCAGGAAACAGCTCCTCTCTACACCAAGAATGGAGAATTCCTGGAAACTGTGTCTCTCTACATCCAGGGAACAGAGCTTCCATACGCTGCCTCTCCTACACTCACTATGCAGCAATCCCATACACTGCGTATGCACATTTCCAGGCTACAGAACGCTTGGAAACAGCTTCTCCCTACACCCAGATGCAGAACTCAGGTAAACTGCCTCTCTCTCCATCCAGGTTACAGAACTCCCAGAAGCTGCGTCTGCTACCCTCAGCCTACAGAAAACCCGCATATAGCGAAAGCCTACTCCCAGGCTACAGAACTCTTGGAAACAGCTTCTCTCTACAGTCAACATACAGAACTCCTGGAAATTGCATCTCTCTACACTTAGGTTACAGAACTCCCGTAAGTTGCATCTCCTACATAAGGATACAGCAAACCCGATGTAAGGAATGACTACATCCAGGATACAGGTCTCCACTAAACAGCTCCTCCCTACACCAAGGATAGAGAACTCTTGGAAACCGCATTTCCCTACATCCAGGTACCAGAGCTCCCATAAGCTGTGTCTCCTACACTCAGGATCCAGAAATCCCATACACTGCGTATGCCTCTTGCCAGGCTACAGAACACTTGGAAAGAGCTTCTCCCTATACCCAGATACAGAACATAGGTAAACTGCCTCTCTCTCCATCCAGGTAACAGAGCTCCAATCAGCTGCGTCTGCAGCACTCAGCATACAGAAAACCCGCATATAGCGAATGCCTAATTACCAGCTACAGAATTCCAGGAAACAGCTCCTCTCTACACCAAGAATGGAGAATTCCTGGAAACTGTGTCTCTCTACATCCAGGGAACAGAGCTTCCATACGCTGCCTCTCCTACACTCACTATGCAGCAATCCCATACACTGCGTATGCACATTTCCAGGCTACAGAACGCTTGGAAACAGCTTCTCCTACACCCAGATGCAGAACTCAGGTAAACTGCCTCTCTCTCCATCCAGGTTACAGAACTCCCAGAAGCTGCGTCTGCTACCCTCAGCCTACAGAAAACCCACATATAGCGAAAGCCTACTCCCAGGCTACAGAACTCTTGGAAACAGCTTCTCTCTACATTCAACATACAGAACTCCTGGAAATTGCATCTCTCTACACTTAGGTTACAGAACTCCCGTAAGTTGCATCTCCTACATAAGGATACAGCAAACCCGATGTAAGGAATGACTACATCCAGGAAACAGGTCTCCACTAAACAGCTCCTCCCTACACCAAGGATAGAGAACTCTTGGAAACCACATTTCCCTACATCCAGGTACCAGAGCTCCCATAAGCTGTGTCTCCTACACTCAGGATCCAGAAATCCCATACACTGTGTATGCCTCTTGCCAGGCTACAGAACACTTGGAAAGAGCTTCTCCCTATACCCAGATACAGAACATAGGTAAACTGCCTCTCTCTACATCCAGGTAACAGAGCTCCAATCAGCTGCGTCTGCAGCACTCAGCATACAGAAAACCCGCATATAGCGAATGCCCAATTACCAGCTACAGAATTCCAGGAAACAGCTCCTCTCTACACCAAGAATGGAGAATTCCTGGAAACTGTGTCTCTCTACATCCAGGGAACAGAGCTTCCATACGCTGCCTCTCCTACACTCACTATGCAGCAATCCCATACACTGCGTATGCACATTTCCAGGCTACAGAACGCTTGGAAACAGCTTCTCCCTACACCCAGATGCAGAACTCAGGTAAACTGCCTCTCTCTCCATCCAGGTTACAGAACTCCCAGAAGCTGCGTCTGCTACCCTCAGCCTACAGAAAACCCGCATATAGCGAAAGCCTACTCCCAGGCTACAGAACTCTTGGAAACAGCTTCTCTCTACAGTCAACATACAGAACTCCTGGAAATTGCATCTCTCTACACTTAGGTTACAGAACTCCCGTAAGTTGCATCTCCTACATAAGGATACAGCAAACCCGATGTAAGGAATGACTACATCCAGGATACAGGTCTCCAGTAAACAGCTCCTCCCTACACCAAGGATAGAGAACTCTTGGAAACCGCATTTCCCTACATCCAGGTACCAGAGCTCCCATAAGCTGTGTCTCCTACACTCAGGATCCAGAAATCCCATACACTGCGTATGCCTCTTGCCAGGCTACAGAACACTTGGAAAGAGCTTCTCCCTATACCCAGATACAGAACATAGGTAAACTGCCTCTCTCTACATCCAGGTAACAGAGCTCCAATCAGCTGCGTCTGCAGCACTCAGCATACAGAAAACCCGCATATAGCGAATGCCTAATTACCAGCTACAGAATTCCAGGAAACAGCTCCTCTCTACACCAAGAATGGAGAATTCCTGGAAACTGTGTCTCTCTACATCCAGGGAACAGAGCTTCCATACGCTGCCTCTCCTACACTCACTATGCAGCAATCCCATACACTGCGTATGCACATTTCCAGGCTACAGAACGCTTGGAAACAGCTTCTCCCTACACCCAGATGCAGAACTCAGGTAAACTGCCTCTCTCTCCATCCAGGTTACAGAACTCCCAGAAGCTGCGTCTGCTACCCTCAGCCTACAGAAAACCCGCATATAGCGAAAGCCTACTCCCAGGCTACAGAACTCTTGGAAACAGCTTCTCTCTACATTCAACATACAGAACTCCTGGAAATTGCATCTCTCTACACTTAGGTTACAGAACTCCCGTAAGTTGCATCTCCTACATAAGGATACAGCAAACCCGATGTAAGGAATGACTACATCCAGGATACAGGTCTCCACTAAACAGCTCCTCCCTACACCAAGGATAGAGAACTCTTGGAAACCGCATTTCCCTACATCCAGGTACCAGAGCTCCCATAAGCTGTGTCTCCTACACTCAGGATCCAGAAATCCCATACACTGCGTATGCCTCTTGCCAGGCTACAGAACACTTGGAAAGAGCTTCTCCCTATACCCAGATACAGAACATAGGTAAACTGCCTCTCCCTACATCCAGGTAACAGAGCTCCAATCAGCTGCGTCTGCAGCACTCAGCATACAGAAAACCCGCATATAGCGAATGCCCAATTACCAGCTACAGAATTCCAGGAAACAGCTCCTCTCTACACCAAGAATGGAGAATTCCTGGAAACTGTGTCTCTCTACATCCAGGGAACAGAGCTTCCATACGCTGCCTCTCCTACACTCACTATGCAGCAATCCCATACACTGTGTATGCACATTTCCAGGCTACAGAACGCTTGGAAACAGCTTCTCCCTACACCCAGATGCAGAACTCAGGTAAACTGCCTCTCTCTCCATCCAGGTTACAGAACTCCCAGAAGCTGCGTCTGCTACCCTCAGCCTACAGAAAACCCGCATATAGCGAAAGCCTACTCCCAGGCTACAGAACTCTTGGAAACAGCTTCTCTCTACAGTCAACATACAGAACTCCTGGAAATTGCATCTCTCTACACTTAGGTTACAGAACTCCCGTAAGTTGCATCTCCTACATAAGGATACAGCAAACCCGATGTAAGGAATGACTACATCCAGGATACAGGTCTCCACTAAACAGCTACTCCCTACACCAAGGATAGAGAACTCTTGGAAACCGCATTTCCCTACATCCAGGTACCAGAGCTCCCATAAGCTGTGTCTCCTACACTCAGGATCCAGAAATCCCATACACTGCGTATGCCTCTTGCCAGGCTACAGAACACTTGGGAAGAGCTTCTCCCTATACCCAGATACAGAACATAGGTAAACTGCCTCTCTCTCCATCCAGGTAACAGAGCTCCAATCAGCTGCGTCTGCAGCACTCAGCATACAGAAAACCCGCATATAGCGAATGCCTAATTACCAGCTACAGAATTCCAGGAAACAGCTCCTCTCTACACCAAGAATGGAGAATTCCTGGAAACTGTGTCTCTCTACATCCAGGGAACAGAGCTTCCATACGCTGCCTCTCCTACACTCACTATGCAGCAATCCCATACACTGCGTATGCACATTTCCAGGCTACAGAACGCTTGGAAACAGCTTCTCCCTACACCCAGATGCAGAACTCAGGTAAACTGCCTCTCTCTCCATCCAGGTTACAGAACTCCCAGAAGCTGCGTCTGCTACCCTCAGCCTACAGAAAACCCGCATATAGCGAAAGCCTACTCCCAGGCTACAGAACTCTTGGAAACAGCTTCTCTCTACATTCAACATACAGAACTCCTGGAAATTGCATCTCTCTACACTTAGGTTACAGAACTCCCGTAAGTTGCATCTCCTACATAAGGATACAGCAAACCCGATGTAAGGAATGACTACATCCAGGATACAGGTCTCCACTAAACAGCTCCTCCCTACACCAAGGATAGAGAACTCTTGGAAACCGCATTTCCCTACATCCAGGTACCAGAGCTCCCATAAGCTGTGTCTCCTACCCTCAGGATCCAGAAATCCCATACACTGCGTATGCCTCTTGCCAGGCTACAGAACACTTGGGAAGAGCTTCTCCCTATACCCAGATACAGAACATAGGTAAACTGCCTCTCTCTCCATCCAGGTAACAGAGCTCCAATCAGCTGCGTCTGCAGCACTCAGCATACAGAAAACCCGCATATAGCGAATGCCTAATTACCAGCTACAGAATTCCAGGAAACAGCTCCTCTCTACACCAAGAATGGAGAATTCCTGGAAACTGTGTCTCTCTACATCCAGGGAACAGAGCTTCCATACGCTGCCTCTCCTACACTCACTATGCAGCAATCCCATACACTGCGTATGCACATTTCCAGGCTACAGAACGCTTGGAAACAGCTTCTCCCTACACCCAGATGCAGAACTCAGGTAAACTGCCTCTCTCTCCATCCAGGTTACAGAACTCCCAGAAGCTGCGTCTGCTACCCTCAGCCTACAGAAAACCCGCATATAGCGAAAGCCTACTCCCAGGCTACAGAACTCTTGGAAACAGCTTCTCTCTACAGTCAACATACAGAACTCCTGGAAATTGCATCTCTCTACACTTAGGTTACAGAACTCCCGTAAGTTGCATCTCCTACATAAGGATACAGCAAACCCGATGTAAGGAATGACTACATCCAGGATACAGGTCTCCAGTAAACAGCTCCTCCCTACACCAAGGATAGAGAACTCTTGGAAACCGCATTTCCCTACATCCAGGTACCAGAGCTCCCATAAGCTGTGTCTCCTACCCTCAGGATCCAGAAATCCCATACACTGCGTATGCCTCTTGCCAGGCTACAGAACACTTGGGAAGAGCTTCTCCCTATACCCAGATACAGAACATAGGTAAACTGCCTCTCTCTCCATCCAGGTAACAGAGCTCCAATCAGCTGCGTCTGCAGCACTCAGCATACAGAAAACCCGCATATAGCGAATGCCTAATTACCAGCTACAGAATTCCAGGAAACAGCTCCTCTCTACACCAAGAATGGAGAATTCCTGGAAACTGTGTCTCTCTACATCCAGGGAACAGAGCTTCCATACGCTGCCTCTCCTACACTCACTATGCAGCAATCCCATACACTGCGTATGCACATTTCCAGGCTACAGAACGCTTGGAAACAGCTTCTCCCTACACCCAGATGCAGAACTCAGGTAAACTGCCTCTCTCTCCATCCAGGTTACAGAACTCCCAGAAGCTGCGTCTGCTACCCTCAGCCTACAGAAAACCCGCATATAGCGAAAGCCTACTCCCAGGCTACAGAACTCTTGGAAACAGCTTCTCTCTACATTCAACATACAGAACTCCTGGAAATTGCATCTCTCTACACTTAGGTTACAGAACTCCCGTAAGTTGCATCTCCTACATAAGGATACAGCAAACCCGATGTAAGGAATGACTACATCCAGGATACAGGTCTCCAGTAAACAGCTCCTCCCTACACCAAGGATAGAGAACTCTTGGAAACCGCATTTCCCTACATCCAGGTACCAGAGCTCCCATAAGCTGTGTCTCCTACCCTCAGGATCCAGAAATCCCATACACTGCGTATGCCTCTTGCCAGGCTACAGAACACTTGGAAAGAGCTTCTCCCTATACCCAGATACAGAACATAGGTAAACTGCCTCTCTCTCCATCCAGGTAACAGAGCTCCAATCAGCTGCGTCTGCAGCACTCAGCATCCAGAAAACCCGCATATAGCGAATGCCTAATTACCAGCTACAGAATTCCAGGAAACAGCTCCTCTCTACACCAAGAATGGAGAATTCCTGGAAACTGTGTCTCTCTACATCCAGGGAACAGAGCTTCCATACGCTGCCTCTCCTACACTCACTATGCAGCAATCCCATACACTGCGTATGCACATTTCCAGGCTACAGAACGCTTGGAAACAGCTTCTCCCTACACCCAGATGCAGAACTCAGGTAAACTGCCTCTCTCTCTCCATCCAGGTTACAGAACTCCCAGAAGCTGCGTCTGCTACCCTCAGCCTACAGAAAACCCGCATATAGCGAAAGCCTACTCCCAGGCTACAGAACTCTTGGAAACAGCTTCTCTCTACAGTCAACATACAGAACTCCTGGAAATTGCATCTCTCTACACTTAGGTTACAGAACTCCCGTAAGTTGCATCTCCTACATAAGGATACAGCAAACCCGATGTAAGGAATGACTACATCCAGGATACAGGTCTCCAGTAAACAGCTCCTCCCTACACCAAGGATAGAGAACTCTTGGAAACCGCATTTCCCTACATCCAGGTACCAGAGCTCCCATAAGCTGTGTCTCCTACCCTCAGGATCCAGAAATCCCATACACTGCGTATGCCTCTTGCCAGGCTACAGAACACTTGGAAAGAGCTTCTCCCTATACCCAGATACAGAACATAGGTAAACTGCCTCTCTCTCCATCCAGGTAACAGAGCTCCAATCAGCTGCGTCTGCAGCACTCAGCATCCAGAAAACCCGCATATAGCGAATGCCTAATTACCAGCTACAGAATTCCAGGAAACAGCTCCTCTCTACACCAAGAATGGAGAATTCCTGGAAACTGTGTCTCTCTACATCCAGGGAACAGAGCTTCCATACGCTGCCTCTCCTACACTCACTATGCAGCAATCCCATACACTGCGTATGCACATTTCCAGGCTACAGAACGCTTGGAAACAGCTTCTCCCTACACCCAGATGCAGAACTCAGGTAAACTGCCTCTCTCTCCATCCAGGTTACAGAACTCCCAGAAGCTGCGTCTGCTACCCTCAGCCTACAGAAAACCCGCATATAGCGAAAGCCTACTCCCAGGCTACAGAACTCTTGGAAACAGCTTCTCTCTACAGTCAACATACAGAACTCCTGGAAATTGCATCTCTCTACACTTAGGTTACAGAACTCCCGTAAGTTGCATCTCCTACATAAGGATACAGCAAACCCGATGTAAGGAATGACTACATCCAGGATACAGGTCTCCAGTAAACAGCTCCTCCCTACACCAAGGATAGAGAACTCTTGGAAACCGCATTTCCCTACATCCAGGTACCAGAGCTCCCATAAGCTGTGTCTCCTACCCTCAGGATCCAGAAATCCCATACACTGCGTATGCCTCTTGCCAGGCTACAGAACACTTGGAAAGAGCTTCTCCCTATACCCAGATACAGAACATAGGTAAACTGCCTCTCTCTCCATCCAGGTAACAGAGCTCCAATCAGCTGCGTCTGCAGCACTCAGCATACAGAAAACCCGCATATAGCGAATGCCTAATTACCAGCTACAGAATTCCAGGAAACAGCTCCTCTCTACACCAAGAATGGAGAATTCCTGGAAACTGTGTCTCTCTACATCCAGGGAACAGAGCTTCCATACGCTGCCTCTCCTACACTCACTATGCAGCAATCCCATACACTGCGTATGCACATTTCCAGGCTACAGAACGCTTGGAAACAGCTTCTCCCTACACCCAGATGCAGAACTCAGGTAAACTGCCTCTCTCTCCATCCAGGTTACAGAACTCCCAGAAGCTGCGTCTGCTACCCTCAGCCTACAGAAAACCCGCATATAGCGAAAGCCTACTCCCAGGCTACAGAACTCTTGGAAACAGCTTCTCTCTACATTCAACATACAGAACTCCTGGAAATTGCATCTCTCTACACTTAGGTTACAGAACTCCCGTAAGTTGCATCTCCTACATAAGGATACAGCAAACCCGATGTAAGGAATGACTACATCCAGGATACAGGTCTCCACTAAACAGCTCCTCCCTACACCAAGGATAGAGAACTCTTGGAAACCGCATTTCCCTACATCCAGGTACCAGAGCTCCCATAAGCTGTGTCTCCTACACTCAGGATCCAGAAATCCCATACACTGCGTATGCCTCTTGCCAGGCTACAGAACACTTGGAAAGAGCTTCTCCCTATACCCAGATACAGAACATAGGTAAACTGCCTCTCTCTCCATCCAGGTAACAGAGCTCCAATCAGCTGCGTCTGCAGCACTCAGCATCCAGAAAACCCGCATATAGCGAATGCCTAATTACCAGCTACAGAATTCCAGGAAACAGCTCCTCTCTACACCAAGAATGGAGAATTCCTGGAAACTGTGTCTCTCTACATCCAGGGAACAGAGCTTCCATACGCTGCCTCTCCTACACTCACTATGCAGCAATCCCATACACTGCGTATGCACATTTCCAGGCTACAGAACGCTTGGAAACAGCTTCTCCCTACACCCAGATGCAGAACTCAGGTAAACTGCCTCTCTCTCCATCCAGGTTACAGAACTCCCAGAAGCTGCGTCTGCTACCCTCAGCCTACAGAAAACCCGCATATAGCGAAAGCCTACTCCCAGGCTACAGAACTCTTGGAAACAGCTTCTCTCTACAGTCAACATACAGAACTCCTGGAAATTGCATCTCTCTACACTTAGGTTACAGAACTCCCGTAAGTTGCATCTCCTACATAAGGATACAGCAAACCCGATGTAAGGAATGACTACATCCAGGATACAGGTCTCCAGTAAACAGCTCCTCCCTACACCAAGGATAGAGAACTCTTGGAAACCGCATTTCCCTACATCCAGGTACCAGAGCTCCCATAAGCTGTGTCTCCTACCCTCAGGATCCAGAAATCCCATACACTGCGTATGCCTCTTGCCAGGCTACAGAACACTTGGAAAGAGCTTCTCCCTATACCCAGATACAGAACATAGGTAAACTGCCTCTCTCTCCATCCAGGTAACAGAGCTCCAATCAGCTGCGTCTGCAGCACTCAGCATACAGAAAACCCGCATATAGCGAATGCCTAATTACCAGCTACAGAATTCCAGGAAACAGCTCCTCTCTACACCAAGAATGGAGAATTCCTGGAAACTGTGTCTCTCTACATCCAGGGAACAGAGCTTCCATACGCTGCCTCTCCTACACTCACTATGCAGCAATCCCATACACTGCGTATGCACATTTCCAGGCTACAGAACGCTTGGAAACAGCTTCTCCCTACACCCAGATGCAGAACTCAGGTAAACTGCCTCTCTCTCCATCCAGGTTACAGAACTCCCAGAAGCTGCGTCTGCTACCCTCAGCCTACAGAAAACCCGCATATAGCGAAAGCCTACTCCCAGGCTACAGAACTCTTGGAAACAGCTTCTCTCTACATTCAACATACAGAACTCCTGGAAATTGCATCTCTCTACACTTAGGTTACAGAACTCCCGTAAGTTGCATCTCCTACATAAGGATACAGCAAACCCGATGTAAGGAATGACTACATCCAGGATACAGGTCTCCACTAAACAGCTCCTCCCTACACCAAGGATAGAGAACTCTTGGAAACCGCATTTCCCTACATCCAGGTACCAGAGCTCCCATAAGCTGTGTCTCCTACCCTCAGGATCCAGAAATCCCATACACTGCGTATGCCTCTTGCCAGGCTACAGAACACTTGGGAAGAGCTTCTCCCTATACCCAGATACAGAACATAGGTAAACTGCCTCTCTCTCCATCCAGGTAACAGAGCTCCAATCAGCTGCGTCTGCAGCACTCAGCATACAGAAAACCCGCATATAGCGAATGCCTAATTACCAGCTACAGAATTCCAGGAAACAGCTCCTCTCTACACCAAGAATGGAGAATTCCTGGAAACTGTGTCTCTCTACATCCAGGGAACAGAGCTTCCATACGCTGCCTCTCCTACACTCACTATGCAGCAATCCCATACACTGCGTATGCACATTTCCAGGCTACAGAACGCTTGGAAACAGCTTCTCCCTACACCCAGATGCAGAACTCAGGTAAACTGCCTCTCTCTCCATCCAGGTTACAGAACTCCCAGAAGCTGCGTCTGCTACCCTCAGCCTACAGAAAACCCGCATATAGCGAAAGCCTACTCCCAGGCTACAGAACTCTTGGAAACAGCTTCTCTCTACAGTCAACATACAGAACTCCTGGAAATTGCATCTCTCTACACTTAGGTTACAGAACTCCCGTAAGTTGCATCTCCTACATAAGGATACAGCAAACCCGATGTAAGGAATGACTACATCCAGGATACAGGTCTCCAGTAAACAGCTCCTCCCTACACCAAGGATAGAGAACTCTTGGAAACCGCATTTCCCTACATCCAGGTACCAGAGCTCCCATAAGCTGTGTCTCCTACCCTCAGGATCCAGAAATCCCATACACTGCGTATGCCTCTTGCCAGGCTACAGAACACTTGGAAAGAGCTTCTCCCTATACCCAGATACAGAACATAGGTAAACTGCCTCTCTCTCCATCCAGGTAACAGAGCTCCAATCAGCTGCGTCTGCAGCACTCAGCATCCAGAAAACCCGCATATAGCGAATGCCTAATTACCAGCTACAGAATTCCAGGAAACAGCTCCTCTCTACACCAAGAATGGAGAATTCCTGGAAACTGTGTCTCTCTACATCCAGGGAACAGAGCTTCCATACGCTGCCTCTCCTACACTCACTATGCAGCAATCCCATACACTGCGTATGCACATTTCCAGGCTACAGAACGCTTGGAAACAGCTTCTCCCTACACCCAGATGCAGAACTCAGGTAAACTGCCTCTCTCTCCATCCAGGTTACAGAACTCCCAGAAGCTGCGTCTGCTACCCTCAGCCTACAGAAAACCCGCATATAGCGAAAGCCTACTCCCAGGCTACAGAACTCTTGGAAACAGCTTCTCTCTACAGTCAACATACAGAACTCCTGGAAATTGCATCTCTCTACACTTAGGTTACAGAACTCCCGTAAGTTGCATCTCCTACATAAGGATACAGCAAACCCGATGTAAGGAATGACTACATCCAGGATACAGGTCTCCAGTAAACAGCTCCTCCCTACACCAAGGATAGAGAACTCTTGGAAACCGCATTTCCCTACATCCAGGTACCAGAGCTCCCATAAGCTGTGTCTCCTACCCTCAGGATCCAGAAATCCCATACACTGCGTATGCCTCTTGCCAGGCTACAGAACACTTGGAAAGAGCTTCTCCCTATACCCAGATACAGAACATAGGTAAACTGCCTCTCTCTCCATCCAGGTAACAGAGCTCCAATCAGCTGCGTCTGCAGCACTCAGCATCCAGAAAACCCGCATATAGCGAATGCCTAATTACCAGCTACAGAATTCCAGGAAACAGCTCCTCTCTACACCAAGAATGGAGAATTCCTGGAAACTGTGTCTCTCTACATCCAGGGAACAGAGCTTCCATACGCTGCCTCTCCTACACTCACTATGCAGCAATCCCATACACTGCGTATGCACATTTCCAGGCTACAGAACGCTTGGAAACAGCTTCTCCCTACACCCAGATGCAGAACTCAGGTAAACTGCCTCTCTCTCCATCCAGGTTACAGAACTCCCAGAAGCTGCGTCTGCTACCCTCAGCCTACAGAAAACCCGCATATAGCGAAAGCCTACTCCCAGGCTACAGAACTCTTGGAAACAGCTTCTCTCTACATTCAACATACAGAACTCCTGGAAATTGCATCTCTCTACACTTAGGTTACAGAACTCCCGTAAGTTGCATCTCCTACATAAGGATACAGCAAACCCAATGTAAGGAATGACTACATCCAGGATACAGGTCTCCACTAAACAGCTCCTCCCTACACCAAGGATAGAGAACTCTTGGAAACCGCATTTCCCTACATCCAGGTACCAGAGCTCCCATAAGCTGTGTCTCCTACCCTCAGGATCCAGAAATCCCATACACTGCGTATGCCTCTTGCCAGGCTACAGAACACTTGGGAAGAGCTTCTCCCTATACCCAGATACAGAACATAGGTAAACTGCCTCTCTCTCCATCCAGGTAACAGAGCTCCAATCAGCTGCGTCTGCAGCACTCAGCATCCAGAAAACCCGCATATAGCGAATGCCTAATTACCAGCTACAGAATTCCAGGAAACAGCTCCTCTCTACACCAAGAATGGAGAATTCCTGGAAACTGTGTCTCTCTACATCCAGGGAACAGAGCTTCCATACGCTGCCTCTCCTACACTCACTATGCAGCAATCCCATACACTGCGTATGCACATTTCCAGGCTACAGAACGCTTGGAAACAGCTTCTCCCTACACCCAGATGCAGAACTCAGGTAAACTGCCTCTCTCTCCATCCAGGTTACAGAACTCCCAGAAGCTGCGTCTGCTACCCTCAGCCTACAGAAAACCCGCATATAGCGAAAGCCTACTCCCAGGCTACAGAACTCTTGGAAACAGCTTCTCTCTACAGTCAACATACAGAACTCCTGGAAATTGCATCTCTCTACACTTAGGTTACAGAACTCCCGTAAGTTGCATCTCCTACATAAGGATACAGCAAACCCGATGTAAGGAATGACTACATCCAGGATACAGGTCTCCAGTAAACAGCTCCTCCCTACACCAAGGATAGAGAACTCTTGGAAACCGCATTTCCCTACATCCAGGTACCAGAGCTCCCATAAGCTGTGTCTCCTACCCTCAGGATCCAGAAATCCCATACACTGCGTATGCCTCTTGCCAGGCTACAGAACACTTGGAAAGAGCTTCTCCCTATACCCAGATACAGAACATAGGTAAACTGCCTCTCTCTCCATCCAGGTAACAGAGCTCCAATCAGCTGCGTCTGCAGCACTCAGCATACAGAAAACCCGCATATAGCGAATGCCTAATTACCAGCTACAGAATTCCAGGAAACAGCTCCTCTCTACACCAAGAATGGAGAATTCCTGGAAACTGTGTCTCTCTACATCCAGGGAACAGAGCTTCCATACGCTGCCTCTCCTACACTCACTATGCAGCAATCCCATACACTGCGTATGCACATTTCCAGGCTACAGAACGCTTGGAAACAGCTTCTCCCTACACCCAGATGCAGAACTCAGGTAAACTGCCTCTCTCTCCATCCAGGTTACAGAACTCCCAGAAGCTGCGTCTGCTACCCTCAGCCTACAGAAAACCCGCATATAGCGAAAGCCTACTCCCAGGCTACAGAACTCTTGGAAACAGCTTCTCTCTACAGTCAACATACAGAACTCCTGGAAATTGCATCTCTCTACACTTAGGTTACAGAACTCCCGTAAGTTGCATCTCCTACATAAGGATACAGCAAACCCGATGTAAGGAATGACTACATCCAGGATACAGGTCTCCACTAAACAGCTCCTCCCTACACCAAGGATAGAGAACTCTTGGAAACCGCATTTCCCTACATCCAGGTACCAGAGCTCCCATAAGCTGTGTCTCCTACCCTCAGGATCCAGAAATCCCATACACTGCGTATGCCTCTTGCCAGGCTACAGAACACTTGGGAAGAGCTTCTCCCTATACCCAGATACAGAACATAGGTAAACTGCCTCTCTCTCCATCCAGGTAACAGAGCTCCAATCAGCTGCGTCTGCAGCACTCAGCATACAGAAAACCCGCATATAGCGAATGCCTAATTACCAGCTACAGAATTCCAGGAAACAGCTCCTCTCTACACCAAGAATGGAGAATTCCTGGAAACTGTGTCTCTCTACATCCAGGGAACAGAGCTTCCATACGCTGCCTCTCCTACACTCACTATGCAGCAATCCCATACACTGCGTATGCACATTTCCAGGCTACAGAACGCTTGGAAACAGCTTCTCCCTACACCCAGATGCAGAACTCAGGTAAACTGCCTCTCTCTCCATCCAGGTTACAGAACTCCCAGAAGCTGCGTCTGCTACCCTCAGCCTACAGAAAACCCGCATATAGCGAAAGCCTACTCCCAGGCTACAGAACTCTTGGAAACAGCTTCTCTCTACAGTCAACATACAGAACTCCTGGAAATTGCATCTCTCTACACTTAGGTTACAGAACTCCCGTAAGTTGCATCTCCTACATAAGGATACAGCAAACCCGATGTAAGGAATGACTACATCCAGGATACAGGTCTCCAGTAAACAGCTCCTCCCTACACCAAGGATAGAGAACTCTTGGAAACCGCATTTCCCTACATCCAGGTACCAGAGCTCCCATAAGCTGTGTCTCCTACCCTCAGGATCCAGAAATCCCATACACTGCGTATGCCTCTTGCCAGGCTACAGAACACTTGGAAAGAGCTTCTCCCTATACCCAGATACAGAACATAGGTAAACTGCCTCTCTCTCCATCCAGGTAACAGAGCTCCAATCAGCTGCGTCTGCAGCACTCAGCATCCAGAAAACCCGCATATAGCGAATGCCTAATTACCAGCTACAGAATTCCAGGAAACAGCTCCTCTCTACACCAAGAATGGAGAATTCCTGGAAACTGTGTCTCTCTACATCCAGGGAACAGAGCTTCCATACGCTGCCTCTCCTACACTCACTATGCAGCAATCCCATACACTGCGTATGCACATTTCCAGGCTACAGAACGCTTGGAAACAGCTTCTCCCTACACCCAGATGCAGAACTCAGGTAAACTGCCTCTCTCTCCATCCAGGTTACAGAACTCCCAGAAGCTGCGTCTGCTACCCTCAGCCTACAGAAAACCCGCATATAGCGAAAGCCTACTCCCAGGCTACAGAACTCTTGGAAACAGCTTCTCTCTACATTCAACATACAGAACTCCTGGAAATTGCATCTCTCTACACTTAGGTTACAGAACTCCCGTAAGTTGCATCTCCTACATAAGGATACAGCAAACCCGATGTAAGGAATGACTACATCCAGGATACAGGTCTCCACTAAACAGCTCCTCCCTACACCAAGGATAGAGAACTCTTGGAAACCGCATTTCCCTACATCCAGGTACCAGAGCTCCCATAAGCTGTGTCTCCTACACTCAGGATCCAGAAATCCCATACACTGCGTATGCCTCTTGCCAGGCTACAGAACACTTGGAAAGAGCTTCTCCCTATACCCAGATACAGAACATAGGTAAACTGCCTCTCTCTCCATCCAGGTAACAGAGCTCCAATCAGCTGCGTCTGCAGCACTCAGCATCCAGAAAACCCGCATATAGCGAATGCCTAATTACCAGCTACAGAATTCCAGGAAACAGCTCCTCTCTACACCAAGAATGGAGAATTCCTGGAAACTGTGTCTCTCTACATCCAGGGAACAGAGCTTCCATACGCTGCCTCTCCTACACTCACTATGCAGCAATCCCATACACTGCGTATGCACATTTCCAGGCTACAGAACGCTTGGAAACAGCTTCTCCCTACACCCAGATGCAGAACTCAGGTAAACTGCCTCTCTCTCCATCCAGGTTACAGAACTCCCAGAAGCTGCGTCTGCTACCCTCAGCCTACAGAAAACCCGCATATAGCGAAAGCCTACTCCCAGGCTACAGAACTCTTGGAAACAGCTTCTCTCTACATTCAACATACAGAACTCCTGGAAATTGCATCTCTCTACACTTAGGTTACAGAACTCCCGTAAGTTGCATCTCCTACATAAGGATACAGCAAACCCAATGTAAGGAATGACTACATCCAGGATACAGGTCTCCACTAAACAGCTCCTCCCTACACCAAGGATAGAGAACTCTTGGAAACCGCATTTCCCTACATCCAGGTACCAGAGCTCCCATAAGCTGTGTCTCCTACCCTCAGGATCCAGAAATCCCATACACTGCGTATGCCTCTTGCCAGGCTACAGAACACTTGGGAAGAGCTTCTCCCTATACCCAGATACAGAACATAGGTAAACTGCCTCTCTCTCCATCCAGGTAACAGAGCTCCAATCAGCTGCGTCTGCAGCACTCAGCATACAGAAAACCCGCATATAGCGAATGCCTAATTACCAGCTACAGAATTCCAGGAAACAGCTCCTCTCTACACCAAGAATGGAGAATTCCTGGAAACTGTGTCTCTCTACATCCAGGGAACAGAGCTTCCATACGCTGCCTCTCCTACACTCACTATGCAGCAATCCCATACACTGCGTATGCACATTTCCAGGCTACAGAACGCTTGGAAACAGCTTCTCCCTACACCCAGATGCAGAACTCAGGTAAACTGCCTCTCTCTCCATCCAGGTTACAGAACTCCCAGAAGCTGCGTCTGCTACCCTCAGCCTACAGAAAACCCGCATATAGCGAAAGCCTACTCCCAGGCTACAGAACTCTTGGAAACAGCTTCTCTCTACAGTCAACATACAGAACTCCTGGAAATTGCATCTCTCTACACTTAGGTTACAGAACTCCCGTAAGTTGCATCTCCTACATAAGGATACAGCAAACCCGATGTAAGGAATGACTACATCCAGGATACAGGTCTCCAGTAAACAGCTCCTCCCTACACCAAGGATAGAGAACTCTTGGAAACCGCATTTCCCTACATCCAGGTACCAGAGCTCCCATAAGCTGTGTCTCCTACCCTCAGGATCCAGAAATCCCATACACTGCGTATGCCTCTTGCCAGGCTACAGAACACTTGGAAAGAGCTTCTCCCTATACCCAGATACAGAACATAGGTAAACTGCCTCTCTCTCCATCCAGGTAACAGAGCTCCAATCAGCTGCGTCTGCAGCACTCAGCATACAGAAAACCCGCATATAGCGAATGCCTAATTACCAGCTACAGAATTCCAGGAAACAGCTCCTCTCTACACCAAGAATGGAGAATTCCTGGAAACTGTGTCTCTCTACATCCAGGGAACAGAGCTTCCATACGCTGCCTCTCCTACACTCACTATGCAGCAATCCCATACACTGCGTATGCACATTTCCAGGCTACAGAACGCTTGGAAACAGCTTCTCCCTACACCCAGATGCAGAACTCAGGTAAACTGCCTCTCTCTCCATCCAGGTTACAGAACTCCCAGAAGCTGCGTCTGCTACCCTCAGCCTACAGAAAACCCGCATATAGCGAAAGCCTACTCCCAGGCTACAGAACTCTTGGAAACAGCTTCTCTCTACATTCAACATACAGAACTCCTGGAAATTGCATCTCTCTACACTTAGGTTACAGAACTCCCGTAAGTTGCATCTCCTACATAAGGATACAGCAAACCCGATGTAAGGAATGACTACATCCAGGATACAGGTCTCCACTAAACAGCTCCTCCCTACACCAAGGATAGAGAACTCTTGGAAACCGCATTTCCCTACATCCAGGTACCAGAGCTCCCATAAGCTGTGTCTCCTACACTCAGGATCCAGAAATCCCATACACTGCGTATGCCTCTTGCCAGGCTACAGAACACTTGGAAAGAGCTTCTCCCTATACCCAGATACAGAACATAGGTAAACTGCCTCTCTCTCCATCCAGGTAACAGAGCTCCAATCAGCTGCGTCTGCAGCACTCAGCATCCAGAAAACCCGCATATAGCGAATGCCTAATTACCAGCTACAGAATTCCAGGAAACAGCTCCTCTCTACACCAAGAATGGAGAATTCCTGGAAACTGTGTCTCTCTACATCCAGGGAACAGAGCTTCCATACGCTGCCTCTCCTACACTCACTATGCAGCAATCCCATACACTGCGTATGCACATTTCCAGGCTACAGAACGCTTGGAAACAGCTTCTCCCTACACCCAGATGCAGAACTCAGGTAAACTGCCTCTCTCTCCATCCAGGTTACAGAACTCCCAGAAGCTGCGTCTGCTACCCTCAGCCTACAGAAAACCCGCATATAGCGAAAGCCTACTCCCAGGCTACAGAACTCTTGGAAACAGCTTCTCTCTACAGTCAACATACAGAACTCCTGGAAATTGCATCTCTCTACACTTAGGTTACAGAACTCCCGTAAGTTGCATCTCCTACATAAGGATACAGCAAACCCGATGTAAGGAATGACTACATCCAGGATACAGGTCTCCAGTAAACAGCTCCTCCCTACACCAAGGATAGAGAACTCTTGGAAACCGCATTTCCCTACATCCAGGTACCAGAGCTCCCATAAGCTGTGTCTCCTACCCTCAGGATCCAGAAATCCCATACACTGCGTATGCCTCTTGCCAGGCTACAGAACACTTGGAAAGAGCTTCTCCCTATACCCAGATACAGAACATAGGTAAACTGCCTCTCTCTCCATCCAGGTAACAGAGCTCCAATCAGCTGCGTCTGCAGCACTCAGCATCCAGAAAACCCGCATATAGCGAATGCCTAATTACCAGCTACAGAATTCCAGGAAACAGCTCCTCTCTACACCAAGAATGGAGAATTCCTGGAAACTGTGTCTCTCTACATCCAGGGAACAGAGCTTCCATACGCTGCCTCTCCTACACTCACTATGCAGCAATCCCATACACTGCGTATGCACATTTCCAGGCTACAGAACGCTTGGAAACAGCTTCTCCCTACACCCAGATGCAGAACTCAGGTAAACTGCCTCTCTCTCCATCCAGGTTACAGAACTCCCAGAAGCTGCGTCTGCTACCCTCAGCCTACAGAAAACCCGCATATAGCGAAAGCCTACTCCCAGGCTACAGAACTCTTGGAAACAGCTTCTCTCTACATTCAACATACAGAACTCCTGGAAATTGCATCTCTCTACACTTAGGTTACAGAACTCCCGTAAGTTGCATCTCCTACATAAGGATACAGCAAACCCGATGTAAGGAATGACTACATCCAGGATACAGGTCTCCAGTAAACAGCTCCTCCCTACACCAAGGATAGAGAACTCTTGGAAACCGCATTTCCCTACATCCAGGTACCAGAGCTCCCATAAGCTGTGTCTCCTACCCTCAGGATCCAGAAATCCCATACACTGCGTATGCCTCTTGCCAGGCTACAGAACACTTGGAAAGAGCTTCTCCCTATACCCAGATACAGAACATAGGTAAACTGCCTCTCTCTCCATCCAGGTAACAGAGCTCCAATCAGCTGCGTCTGCAGCACTCAGCATACAGAAAACCCGCATATAGCGAATGCCTAATTACCAGCTACAGAATTCCAGGAAACAGCTCCTCTCTACACCAAGAATGGAGAATTCCTGGAAACTGTGTCTCTCTACATCCAGGGAACAGAGCTTCCATACGCTGCCTCTCCTACACTCACTATGCAGCAATCCCATACACTGCGTATGCACATTTCCAGGCTACAGAACGCTTGGAAACAGCTTCTCCCTACACCCAGATGCAGAACTCAGGTAAACTGCCTCTCTCTCCATCCAGGTTACAGAACTCCCAGAAGCTGCGTCTGCTACCCTCAGCCTACAGAAAACCCGCATATAGCGAAAGCCTACTCCCAGGCTACAGAACTCTTGGAAACAGCTTCTCTCTACATTCAACATACAGAACTCCTGGAAATTGCATCTCTCTACACTTAGGTTACAGAACTCCCGTAAGTTGCATCTCCTACATAAGGATACAGCAAACCCGATGTAAGGAATGACTACATCCAGGATACAGGTCTCCACTAAACAGCTCCTCCCTACACCAAGGATAGAGAACTCTTGGAAACCGCATTTCCCTACATCCAGGTACCAGAGCTCCCATAAGCTGTGTCTCCTACACTCAGGATCCAGAAATCCCATACACTGCGTATGCCTCTTGCCAGGCTACAGAACACTTGGGAAGAGCTTCTCCCTATACCCAGATACAGAACATAGGTAAACTGCCTCTCTCTCCATCCAGGTAACAGAGCTCCAATCAGCTGCGTCTGCAGCACTCAGCATCCAGAAAACCCGCATATAGCGAATGCCTAATTACCAGCTACAGAATTCCAGGAAACAGCTCCTCTCTACACCAAGAATGGAGAATTCCTGGAAACTGTGTCTCTCTACATCCAGGGAACAGAGCTTCCATACGCTGCCTCTCCTACACTCACTATGCAGCAATCCCATACACTGCGTATGCACATTTCCAGGCTACAGAACGCTTGGAAACAGCTTCTCCCTACACCCAGATGCAGAACTCAGGTAAACTGCCTCTCTCTCCATCCAGGTTACAGAACTCCCAGAAGCTGCGTCTGCTACCCTCAGCCTACAGAAAACCCGCATATAGCGAAAGCCTACTCCCAGGCTACAGAACTCTTGGAAACAGCTTCTCTCTACAGTCAACATACAGAACTCCTGGAAATTGCATCTCTCTACACTTAGGTTACAGAACTCCCGTAAGTTGCATCTCCTACATAAGGATACAGCAAACCCGATGTAAGGAATGACTACATCCAGGATACAGGTCTCCAGTAAACAGCTCCTCCCTACACCAAGGATAGAGAACTCTTGGAAACCGCATTTCCCTACATCCAGGTACCAGAGCTCCCATAAGCTGTGTCTCCTACCCTCAGGATCCAGAAATCCCATACACTGCGTATGCCTCTTGCCAGGCTACAGAACACTTGGGAAGAGCTTCTCCCTATACCCAGATACAGAACATAGGTAAACTGCCTCTCTCTCCATCCAGGTAACAGAGCTCCAATCAGCTGCGTCTGCAGCACTCAGCATACAGAAAACCCGCATATAGCGAATGCCTAATTACCAGCTACAGAATTCCAGGAAACAGCTCCTCTCTACACCAAGAATGGAGAATTCCTGGAAACTGTGTCTCTCTACATCCAGGGAACAGAGCTTCCATACGCTGCCTCTCCTACACTCACTATGCAGCAATCCCATACACTGCGTATGCACATTTCCAGGCTACAGAACGCTTGGAAACAGCTTCTCCCTACACCCAGATGCAGAACTCAGGTAAACTGCCTCTCTCTCCATCCAGGTTACAGAACTCCCAGAAGCTGCGTCTGCTACCCTCAGCCTACAGAAAACCCGCATATAGCGAAAGCCTACTCCCAGGCTACAGAACTCTTGGAAACAGCTTCTCTCTACATTCAACATACAGAACTCCTGGAAATTGCATCTCTCTACACTTAGGTTACAGAACTCCCGTAAGTTGCATCTCCTACATAAGGATACAGCAAACCCGATGTAAGGAATGACTACATCCAGGATACAGGTCTCCACTAAACAGCTCCTCCCTACACCAAGGATAGAGAACTCTTGGAAACCGCATTTCCCTACATCCAGGTACCAGAGCTCCCATAAGCTGTGTCTCCTACACTCAGGATCCAGAAATCCCATACACTGCGTATGCCTCTTGCCAGGCTACAGAACACTTGGAAAGAGCTTCTCCCTATACCCAGATACAGAACATAGGTAAACTGCCTCTCTCTCCATCCAGGTAACAGAGCTCCAATCAGCTGCGTCTGCAGCACTCAGCATCCAGAAAACCCGCATATAGCGAATGCCTAATTACCAGCTACAGAATTCCAGGAAACAGCTCCTCTCTACACCAAGAATGGAGAATTCCTGGAAACTGTGTCTCTCTACATCCAGGGAACAGAGCTTCCATACGCTGCCTCTCCTACACTCACTATGCAGCAATCCCATACACTGCGTATGCACATTTCCAGGCTACAGAACGCTTGGAAACAGCTTCTCCCTACACCCAGATGCAGAACTCAGGTAAACTGCCTCTCTCTCCATCCAGGTTACAGAACTCCCAGAAGCTGCGTCCGCTACCCTCAGCCTACAGAAAACCCGCATATAGCGAAAGCCTACTCCCAGGCTACAGAACTCTTGGAAACAGCTTCTCTCTACATTCAACATACAGAACTCCTGGAAATTGCATCTCTCTACACTTAGGTTACAGAACTCCCGTAAGTTGCATCTCCTACATAAGGATACAGCAAACCCGATGTAAGGAATGACTACATCCAGGATACAGGTCTCCACTAAACAGCTCCTCCCTACACCAAGGATAGAGAACTCTTGGAAACCGCATTTCCCTACATCCAGGTACCAGAGCTCCCATAAGCTGTGTCTCCTACACTCAGGATCCAGAAATCCCATACACTGCGTATGCCTCTTGCCAGGCTACAGAACACTTGGGAAGAGCTTCTCCCTATACCCAGATACAGAACATAGGTAAACTGCCTCTCTCTACATCCAGGTAACAGAGCTCCAATCAGCTGCGTCTGCAGCACTCAGCATCCAGAAAACCCGCATATAGCGAATGCCCAATTACCAGCTACAGAATTCCAGGAAACAGCTCCTCTCTACACCAAGAATGGAGAATTCCTGGAAACTGTGTCTCTCTACATCCAGGGAACAGAGCTTCCATACGCTGCCTCTCCTACACTCACTATGCAGCAATCCCATACACTGCGTATGCACATTTCCAGGCTACAGAACGCTTGGAAACAGCTTCTCCCTACACCCAGATGCAGAACTCAGGTAAACTGCCTCTCTCTCCATCCAGGTTACAGAACTCCCAGAAGCTGCGTCCGCTACCCTCAGCCTACAGAAAACCCGCATATAGCGAAAGCCTACTCCCAGGCTACAGAACTCTTGGAAACAGCTTCTCTCTACATTCAACATACAGAACTCCTGGAAATTGCATCTCTCTACACTTAGGTTACAGAACTCCCGTAAGTTGCATCTCCTACATAAGGATACAGCAAACCCGATGTAAGGAATGACTACATCCAGGATACAGGTCTCCACTAAACAGCTCCTCCCTACACCAAGGATAGAGAACTCTTGGAAACCGCATTTCCCTACATCCAGGTATCAGAGCTCCCATAAGCTGTGTCTCCTACACTCAGGATCCAGAAATCCCATACACTGCGTATGCCTCTTGCCAGGCTACAGAACACTTGGGAAGAGCTTCTCCCTATACCCAGATACAGAACATAGGTAAACTGCCTCTCTTTACATCCAGGTAACAGAGCTCCAATCAGCTGCGTCTGCAGCACTCAGCATCCAGAAAACCCGCATATAGTGAATGCCCAATTACCAGCTACAGAATTCCAGGAAACAGCTCCTCTCTACACCAAGAATGGAGAATTCCTGGAAACTGTGTCTCTCTACATCCAGGGAATAGAGCTTCCATACGCTGCCTCTCCTACACTCACTATGCAGCAATCCCATACACTGCGTATGCACATTTCCAGGCTACAGAACGCTTGGAAACAGCTTCTCCCTACACCCAGATGCAGAACTCAGGTAAACTGCCTCTCTCTCCATCCAGGTTACAGAACTCCCAGAAGCTGCGTCCGCTACCCTCAGCCTACAGAAAACCCGCATATAGCGAAAGCCTACTCCCAGGCTACAGAACTCTTGGAAACAGCTTCTCTCTACATTCAACATACAGAACTCCTGGAAATTGCATCTCTCTACACTTAGGTTACAGAACTCCCGTAAGTTGCATCTCCTACATAAGGATACAGCAAACCCGATGTAAGGAATGACTACATCCAGGATACAGGTCTCCACTAAACAGCTCCTCCCTACACCAAGGTTAGAGAACTCTTGGAAACCGCATTTCCCTACATCCAGGTATCAGAGCTCCCATAAGCTGTGTCTCCTACACTCAGGATCCAGAAATCCCATACACTGCATATGCCTCTTGCCAGGCTACAGAACACTTGGGAAGAGCTTCTCCCTATACCCAGATACAGAACATAGGTAAACTGCCTCTCTCTACATCCAGGTAACAGAGCTCCAATCAGCTGCGTCTGCAGCACTCAGCATCCAGAAAACCCGCATATAGCGAATGCCTAATTACCAGCTACAGAATTCCAGGAAACAGCTCCTCTCTACACCAAGAATGGAGAATTCCTGGAAACTGTGTCTCTCTACATCCAGGGAACAGAGCTTCCATACGCTGCCTCTCCTACACTCACTATGCAGCAATCCCATACACTGCGTATGCACATTTCCAGGCTACAGAACGCTTGGAAACAGCTTCTCCCTACACCCAGATGCAGAACTCAGGTAAACTGCCTCTCTCTCCATCCAGGTTACAGAACTCCCAGAAGCTGCGTCCGCTACCCTCAGCCTACAGAAAACCCGCATATAGCGAAAGCCTACTCCCAGGCTACAGAACTCTTGGAAACAGCTTCTCTCTACATTCAACATACAGAACTCCTGGAAATTGCATCTCTCTACACTTAGGTTACAGAACTCCCATAAGTTGCATCTCCTACATAAGGATACAGCAAACCCGATGTAAGGAATGACTACATCCAGGATACAGGTCTCCACTAAACAGCTCCTCCCTACACCAAGGATAGAGAACTCTTGGAAACCGCATTTCCCTACATCCAGGTATCAGAGCTCCCATAAGCTGTGTCTCCTACACTCAGGATCCAGAAATCCCATACACTGCGTATGCCTCTTGCCAGGCTACAGAACACTTGGGAAGAGCTTCTCCCTATACCCAGATACAGAACATAGGTAAACTGCCTCTCTCTACATCCAGGTAACAGAGCTCCAATCAGCTGCGTCTGCAGCACTCAGCATCCAGAAAACCCGCATATAGCGAATGCCTAATTACCAGCTACAGAATTCCAGGAAACAGCTCCTCTCTACACCAAGAATGGAGAATTCCTGGAAACTGTGTCTCTCTACATCCAGGGAACAGAGCTTCCATACGCTGCCTCTCCTACACTCACTATGCAGCAATCCCATACACTGCGTATGCACATTTCCAGGCTACAGAACGCTTGGAAACAGCTTCTCCCTACACCCAGATGCAGAACTCAGGTAAACTGCCTCTCTCTCCATCCAGGTTACAGAACTCCCAGAAGCTGCGTCCGCTACCCTCAGCCTACAGAAAACCCGCATATAGCGAAAGCCTACTCCCAGGCTACAGAACTCTTGGAAACAGCTTCTCTCTACATTCAACATACAGAACTCCTGGAAATTGCATCTCTCTACACTTAGGTTACAGAACTCCCGTAAGTTGCATCTCCTACATAAGGATACAGCAAACCCGATGTAAGGAATGACTACATCCAGGATACAGGTCTCCACTAAACAGCTCCTCCCTACACCAAGGATAGAGAACTCTTGGAAACCGCATTTCCCTACATCCAGGTATCAGAGCTCCCATAAGCTGTGTCTCCTACACTCAGGATCCAGAAATCCCATACACTGCGTATGCCTCTTGCCAGGCTACAGAACACTTGGAAAGAGCTTCTCCCTATACCCAGATACAGAACATAGGTAAACTGCCTCTCTCTACATCCAGGTAACAGAGCTCCAATCAGCTGCGTCTGCAGCACTCAGCATCCAGAAAACCCGCATATAGCGAATGCCCAATTACCAGCTACAGAATTCCAGGAAACAGCTCCTCTCTACACCAAGAATGGAGAATTCCTGGAAACTGTGTCTCTCTACATCCAGGGAACAGAGCTTCCATACGCTGCCTCTCCTACACTCACTATGCAGCAATCCCATACACTGCGTATGCACATTTCCAGGCTACAGAACGCTTGGAAACAGCTTCTCCCTACACCCAGATGCAGAACTCAGGTAAACTGCCTCTCTCTCCATCCAGGTTACAGAACTCCCAGAAGCTGCGTCCGCTACCCTCAGCCTACAGAAAACCCGCATATAGCGAAAGCCTACTCCCAGGCTACAGAACTCTTGGAAACAGCTTCTCTCTACATTCAACATACAAAACTCCTGGAAATTGCATCTCTCTACACTTAGGTTACAGAACTCCCGTAAGTTGCATCTCCTACATAAGGATACAGCAAACCCGATGTAAGGAATGACTACATCCAGGATACAGGTCTCCACTAAACAGCTCCTCCCTACACCAAGGATAGAGAACTCTTGGAAACCGCATTTCCCTACATCCAGGTACCAGAGCTCCCATAAGCTGTGTCTCCTACACTCAGGATCCAGAAATCCCATACACTGCGTATGCCTCTTGCCAGGCTACAGAACACTTGGAAAGAGCTTCTCCCTATACCCAGATACAGAACATAGGTAAACTGCCTCTCTCTACATCCAGGTAACAGAGCTCCAATCAGCTGCGTCTGCAGCACTCAGCATCCAGAAAACCCGCATATAGCGAATGCCCAATTACCAGCTACAGAATTCCAGGAAACAGCTCCTCTCTACACCAAGAATGGAGAATTCCTGGAAACTGTGTCTCTCTACATCCAGGGAATAGAGCTTCCATACGCTGCCTCTCCTACACTCACTATGCAGCAATCCCATACACTGCGTATGCACATTTCCAGGCTACAGAACGCTTGGAAACAGCTTCTCCCTACACCCAGATGCAGAACTCAGGTAAACTGCCTCTCTCTCCATCCAGGTTACAGAACTCCCAGAAGCTGCGTCCGCTACCCTCAGCCTACAGAAAACCCGCATATAGCGAAAGCCTACTCCCAGGCTACAGAACTCTTGGAAACAGCTTCTCTCTACATTCAACATACAGAACTCCTGGAAATTGCATCTCTCTACACTTAGGTTACAGAACTCCCGTAAGTTGCATCTCCTACATAAGGATACAGCAAACCCGATGTAAGGAATGACTACATCCAGGATACAGGTCTCCACTAAACAGCTCCTCCCTACACCAAGGATAGAGAACTCTTGGAAACCGCATTTCCCTACATCCAGGTATCAGAGCTCCCATAAGCTGTGTCTCCTACACTCAGGATCCAGAAATCCCATACACTGCGTATGCCTCTTGCCAGGCAACAGAACACTTGGGAAGAGCTTCTCCCTATACCCAGATACAGAACATAGGTAAACTGCCTCTCTCTACATCCAGGTAACAGAGCTCCAATCAGCTGCGTCTGCAGCACTCAGCATCCAGAAAACCCGCATATAGCGAATGCCTAATTACCAGCTACAGAATTCCAGGAAACAGCTCCTCTCTACACCAAGAATGGAGAATTCCTGGAAACTGTGTCTCTCTACATCCAGGGAACAGAGCTTCCATACGCTGCCTCTCCTACACTCACTATGCAGCAATCCCATACACTGCGTATGCACATTTCCAGGCTACAGAACGCTTGGAAACAGCTTCTCCCTACACCCAGATGCAGAACTCAGGTAAACTGCCTCTCTCTCCATCCAGGTTACAGAACTCCCAGAAGCTGCGTCCGCTACCCTCAGCCTACAGAAAACCCGCATATAGCGAAAGCCTACTCCCAGGCTACAGAACTCTTGGAAACAGCTTCTCTCTACATTCAACATACAGAACTCCTGGAAATTGCATCTCTCTACACTTAGGTTACAGAACTCCCGTAAGTTGCATCTCCTACATAAGGATACAGCAAACCCGATGTAAGGAATGACTACATCCAGGATACAGGTCTCCACTAAACAGCTCCTCCCTACACCAAGGATAGAGAACTCTTGGAAACCGCATTTCCCTACATCCAGGTATCAGAGCTCCCATAAGCTGTGTCTCCTACACTCAGGATCCAGAAATCCCATACACTGCGTATGCCTCTTGCCAGGCTACAGAACACTTGGGAAGAGCTTCTCCCTATACCCAGATACAGAACATAGGTAAACTGCCTCTCTCTACATCCAGGTAACAGAGCTCCAATCAGCTGCGTCTGCAGCACTCAGCATCCAGAAAACCCGCATATAGCGAATGCCTAATTACCAGCTACAGAATTCCAGGAAACAGCTCCTCTCTACACCAAGAATGGAGAATTCCTGGAAACTGTGTCTCTCTACATCCAGGGAACAGAGCTTCCATACGCTGCCTCTCCTACACTCACTATGCAGCAATCCCATACACTGCGTATGCACATTTCCAGGCTACAGAACGCTTGGAAACAGCTTCTCCCTACACCCAGATGCAGAACTCAGGTAAACTGCCTCTCTCTCCATCCAGGTTACAGAACTCCCAGAAGCTGCGTCCGCTACCCTCAGCCTACAGAAAACCCGCATATAGCGAAAGCCTACTCCCAGGCTACAGAACTCTTGGAAACAGCTTCTCTCTACATTCAACATACAGAACTCCTGGAAATTGCATCTCTCTACACTTAGGTTACAGAACTCCCGTAAGTTGCATCTCCTACATAAGGATACAGCAAACCCGATGTAAGGAATGACTACATCCAGGATACAGGTCTCCACTAAACAGCTCCTCCCTACACCAAGGATAGAGAACTCTTGGAAACCGCATTTCCCTACATCCAGGTATCAGAGCTCCCATAAGCTGTGTCTCCTACACTCAGGATCCAGAAATCCCATACACTGCGTATGCCTCTTGCCAGGCTACAGAACACTTGGAAAGAGCTTCTCCCTATACCCAGATACAGAACATAGGTAAACTGCCTCTCTCTACATCCAGGTAACAGAGCTCCAATCAGCTGCGTCTGCAGCACTCAGCATCCAGAAAACCCGCATATAGCGAATGCCCAATTACCAGCTACAGAATTCCAGGAAACAGCTCCTCTCTACACCAAGAATGGAGAATTCCTGGAAACTGTGTCTCTCTACATCCAGGGAACAGAGCTTCCATACGCTGCCTCTCCTACACTCACTATGCAGCAATCCCATACACTGCGTATGCACATTTCCAGGCTACAGAACGCTTGGAAACAGCTTCTCCCTACACCCAGATGCAGAACTCAGGTAAACTGCCTCTCTCTCCATCCAGGTTACAGAACTCCCAGAAGCTGCGTCCGCTACCCTCAGCCTACAGAAAACCCGCATATAGCGAAAGCCTACTCCCAGGCTACAGAACTCTTGGAAACAGCTTCTCTCTACATTCAACATACAGAACTCCTGGAAATTGCATCTCTCTACACTTAGGTTACAGAACTCCCGTAAGTTGCATCTCCTACATAAGGATACAGCAAACCCGATGTAAGGAATGACTACATCCAGGATACAGGACTCCACTAAACAGCTCCTCCCTACACCAAGGATAGAGAACTCTTGGAAACCGCATTTCCCTACATCCAGGTATCAGAGCTCCCATAAGCTGTGTCTCCTACACTCAGGATCCAGAAATCCCATACACTGCGTATGCCTCTTGCCAGGCTACAGAACACTTGGAAAGAGCTTCTCCCTATACCCAGATACAGAACATAGGTAAACTGCCTCTCTCTACATCCAGGTAACAGAGCTCCAATCAGCTGCGTCTGCAGCACTCAGCATCCAGAAAACCCGCATATAGCGAATGCCTAATTACCAGCTACAGAATTCCAGGAAACAGCTCCTCTCTACACCAAGAATGGAGAATTCCTAGAAACTGTGTCTCTCTACATCCAGGGAACAGAGCTTCCATACGCTGCCTCTCCTACACTCACTATGCAGCAATCCCATACACTGCGTATGCACATTTCCAGGCTACAGAACGCTTGGAAACAGCTTCTCCCTACACCGAGATGCAGAACTCAGGTAAACTGCCTCTCTCTCCATCCAGGTTACAGAACTCCCAGAAGCTGCGTCCGCTACCCTCAGCCTACAGAAAACCCGCATATAGCGAAAGCCTACTCCCAGGCTACAGAACTCTTGGAAACAGCTTCTCTCTACATTCAACATACAGAACTCCTGGAAATTGCATCTCTCTACACTTAGGTTACAGAACTCCCGTAAGTTGCATCTCCTACATAAGGATACAGCAAACCCGATGTAAGGAATGACTACATCCAGGATACAGGTCTCCACTAAACAGCTCCTCCCTACACCAAGGATAGAGAACTCTTGGAAACCGCATTTCCCTACATCCAGGTACCAGAGCTCCCATAAGCTGTGTCTCCTACACTCAGGATCCAGAAATCCCATACACTGCGTATGCCTCTTGCCAGGCTACAGAACACTTGGGAAGAGCTTCTCCCTATACCCAGATACAGAACATAGGTAAACTGCCTCTCTCTACATCCAGGTAACAGAGCTCCAATCAGCTGCGTCTGCAGCACTCAGCATCCAGAAAACCCGCATATAGCGAATGCCTAATTACCAGCTACAGAATTCCAGGAAACAGCTCCTCTCTACACCAAGAATGGAGAATTCCTGGAAACTGTGTCTCTCTACATCCAGGGAACAGAGCTTCCATACGCTGCCTCTCCTACACTCACTATGCAGCAATCCCATACACTGCGTATGCACATTTCCAGGCTACAGAACGCTTGGAAACAGCTTCTCCCTACACCCAGATGCAGAACTCAGGTAAACTGCCTCTCTCTCCATCCAGGTTACAGAACTCCCAGAAGCTGCGTCCGCTACCCTCAGCCTACAGAAAACCCGCATATAGCGAAAGCCTACTCCCAGGCTACAGAACTCTTGGAAACAGCTTCTCTCTACATTCAACATACAGAACTCCTGGAAATTGCATCTCTCTACACTTAGGTTACAGAACTCCCGTAAGTTGCATCTCCTACATAAGGATACAGCAAACCCGATGTAAGGAATGACTACATCCAGGATACAGGTCTCCACTAAACAGCTCCTCCCTACACCAAGGATAGAGAACTCTTGGAAACCGCATTTCCCTACATCCAGGTACCAGAGCTCCCATAAGCTGTGTCTCCTACACTCAGGATCCAGAAATCCCATACACTGCGTATGCCTCTTGCCAGGCTACAGAACACTTGGGAAGAGCTTCTCCCTATACCCAGATACAGAACATAGGTAAACTGCCTCTCTCTACATCCAGGTAACAGAGCTCCAATCAGCTGCGTCTGCACTCAGCATCCAGAAAACCCGCATATAGCGAATGCCCAATTACCAGCTACAGAATTCCAGGAAACAGCTCCTCTCTACACCAAGAATGGAGAATTCCTGGAAACTGTGTCTCTCTACATCCAGGGAACAGAGCTTCCATACGCTGCCTCTCCTACACTCACTATGCAGCAATCCCATACACTGCGTATGCACATTTCCAGGCTACAGAACGCTTGGAAACAGCTTCTCCCTACACCCAGATGCAGAACTCAGGTAAACTGCCTCTCTCTCCATCCAGGTTACAGAACTCCCAGAAGCTGCGTCCGCTACCCTCAGCCTACAGAAAACCCGCATATAGCGAAAGCCTACTCCCAGGCTACAGAACTCTTGGAAACAGCTTCTCTCTACATTCAACATACAGAACTCCTGGAAATTGCATCTCTCTACACTTAGGTTACAGAACTCCCGTAAGTTGCATCTCCTACATAAGGATACAGCAAACCCGATGTAAGGAATGACTACATCCAGGATACAGGTCTCCACTAAACAGCTCCTCCCTACACCAAGGATAGAGAACTCTTGGAAACCGCATTTCCCTACATCCAGGTATCAGAGCTCCCATAAGCTGTGTCTCCTACACTCAGGATCCAGAAATCCCATACACTGCGTATGCCTCTTGCCAGGCTACAGAACACTTGGGAAGAGCTTCTCCCTATACCCAGATACAGAACATAGGTAAACTGCCTCTCTCTACATCCAGGTAACAGAGCTCCAATCAGCTGCGTCTGCAGCACTCAGCATCCAGAAAACCCGCATATAGTGAATGCCTAATTACCAGCTACAGAATTCCAGGAAACAGCTCCTCTCTACACCAAGAATGGAGAATTCCTGGAAACTGTGTCTCTCTACATCCAGGGAACAGAGCTTCCATACGCTGCCTCTCCTACACTCACTATGCAGCAATCCCATACACTGCGTATGCACATTTCCAGGCTACAGAACGCTTGGAAACAGCTTCTCCCTACACCCAGATGCAGAACTCAGGTAAACTGCCTCTCTCTCCATCCAGGTTACAGAACTCCCAGAAGCTGCGTCCGCTACCCTCAGCCTACAGAAAACCCGCATATAGCGAAAGCCTACTCCCAGGCTACAGAACTCTTGGAAACAGCTTCTCTCTACATTCAACATACAGAACTCCTGGAAATTGCATCTCTCTACACTTAGGTTACAGAACTCCCGTAAGTTGCATCTCCTACATAAGGATACAGCAAACCCGATGTAAGGAATGACTACATCCAGGATACAGGTCTCCACTAAACAGCTCCTCCCTACACCAAGGTTAGAGAACTCTTGGAAACCGCATTTCCCTACATCCAGGTATCAGAGCTCCCATAAGCTGTGTCTCCTACACTCAGGATCCAGAAATCCCATACACTGCATATGCCTCTTGCCAGGCTACAGAACACTTGGGAAGAGCTTCTCCCTATACCCAGATACAGAACATAGGTAAACTGCCTCTCTCTACATCCAGGTAACAGAGCTCCAATCAGCTGCGTCTGCAGCACTCAGCATCCAGAAAACCCGCATATAGCGAATGCCTAATTACCAGCTACAGAATTCCAGGAAACAGCTCCTCTCTACACCAAGAATGGAGAATTCCTGGAAACTGTGTCTCTCTACATCCAGGGAACAGAGCTTCCATACGCTGCCTCTCCTACACTCACTATGCAGCAATCCCATACACTGCGTATGCACATTTCCAGGCTACAGAACGCTTGGAAACAGCTTCTCCCTACACCCAGATGCAGAACTCAGGTAAACTGCCTCTCTCTCCATCCAGGTTACAGAACTCCCAGAAGCTGCGTCCGCTACCCTCAGCCTACAGAAAACCCGCATATAGCGAAAGCCTACTCCCAGGCTACAGAACTCTTGGAAACAGCTTCTCTCTACATTCAACATACAGAACTCCTGGAAATTGCATCTCTCTACACTTAGGTTACAGAACTCCCATAAGTTGCATCTCCTACATAAGGATACAGCAAACCCGATGTAAGGAATGACTACATCCAGGATACAGGTCTCCACTAAACAGCTCCTCCCTACACCAAGGATAGAGAACTCTTGGAAACCGCATTTCCCTACATCCAGGTATCAGAGCTCCCATAAGCTGTGTCTCCTACACTCAGGATCCAGAAATCCCATACACTGCGTATGCCTCTTGCCAGGCTACAGAACACTTGGGAAGAGCTTCTCCCTATACCCAGATACAGAACATAGGTAAACTGCCTCTCTCTACATCCAGGTAACAGAGCTCCAATCAGCTGCGTCTGCAGCACTCAGCATCCAGAAAACCCGCATATAGCGAATGCCTAATTACCAGCTACAGAATTCCAGGAAACAGCTCCTCTCTACACCAAGAATGGAGAATTCCTGGAAACTGTGTCTCTCTACATCCAGGGAACAGAGCTTCCATACGCTGCCTCTCCTACACTCACTATGCAGCAATCCCATACACTGCGTATGCACATTTCCAGGCTACAGAACGCTTGGAAACAGCTTCTCCCTACACCCAGATGCAGAACTCAGGTAAACTGCCTCTCTCTCCATCCAGGTTACAGAACTCCCAGAAGCTGCGTCCGCTACCCTCAGCCTACAGAAAACCCGCATATAGCGAAAGCCTACTCCCAGGCTACAGAACTCTTGGAAACAGCTTCTCTCTACATTCAACATACAGAACTCCTGGAAATTGCATCTCTCTACACTTAGGTTACAGAACTCCCATAAGTTGCATCTCCTACATAAGGATACAGCAAACCCGATGTAAGGAATGACTACATCCAGGATACAGGTCTCCACTAAACAGCTCCTCCCTACACCAAGGATAGAGAACTCTTGGAAACCGCATTTCCCTACATCCAGGTATCAGAGCTCCCATAAGCTGTGTCTCCTACACTCAGGATCCAGAAATCCCATACACTGCGTATGCCTCTTGCCAGGCTACAGAACACTTGGGAAGAGCTTCTCCCTATACCCAGATACAGAACATAGGTAAACTGCCTCTCTCTACATCCAGGTAACAGAGCTCCAATCAGCTGCGTCTGCAGCACTCAGCATCCAGAAAACCCGCATATAGCGAATGCCTAATTACCAGCTACAGAATTCCAGGAAACAGCTCCTCTCTACACCAAGAATGGAGAATTCCTGGAAACTGTGTCTCTCTACATCCAGGGAACAGAGCTTCCATACGCTGCCTCTCCTACACTCACTATGCAGCAATCCCATACACTGCGTATGCACATTTCCAGGCTACAGAACGCTTGGAAACAGCTTCTCCCTACACCCAGATGCAGAACTCAGGTAAACTGCCTCTCTCTCCATCCAGGTTACAGAACTCCCAGAAGCTGCGTCCGCTACCCTCAGCCTACAGAAAACCCGCATATAGCGAAAGCCTACTCCCAGGCTACAGAACTCTTGGAAACAGCTTCTCTCTACATTCAACATACAGAACTCCTGGAAATTGCATCTCTCTACACTTAGGTTACAGAACTCCCGTAAGTTGCATCTCCTACATAAGGATACAGCAAACCCGATGTAAGGAATGACTACATCCAGGATACAGGTCTCCACTAAACAGCTCCTCCCTACACCAAGGATAGAGAACTCTTGGAAACCGCATTTCCCTACATCCAGGTATCAGAGCTCCCATAAGCTGTGTCTCCTACACTCAGGATCCAGAAATCCCATACACTGCGTATGCCTCTTGCCAGGCTACAGAACACTTGGAAAGAGCTTCTCCCTATACCCAGATACAGAACATAGGTAAACTGCCTCTCTCTACATCCAGGTAACAGAACTCCAATCAGCTGCGTCTGCAGCACTCAGCATCCAGAAAACCCGCATATAGCGAATGCCCAATTACCAGCTACAGAATTCCAGGAAACAGCTCCTCTCTACACCAAGAATGGAGAATTCCTGGAAACTGTGTCTCTCTACATCCAGGGAACAGAGCTTCCATACGCTGCCTCTCCTACACTCACTATGCAGCAATCCCATACACTGCGTATGCACATTTCCAGGCTACAGAACGCTTGGAAACAGCTTCTCCCTACACCCAGATGCAGAACTCAGGTAAACTGCCTCTCTCTCCATCCAGGTTACAGAACTCCCAGAAGCTGCGTCCGCTACCCTCAGCCTACAGAAAACCCGCATATAGCGAAAGCCTACTCCCAGGCTACAGAACTCTTGGAAACAGCTTCTCTCTACATTCAACATACAAAACTCCTGGAAATTGCATCTCTCTACACTTAGGTTACAGAACTCCCGTAAGTTGCATCTCCTACATAAGGATACAGCAAACCCGATGTAAGGAATGACTACATCCAGGATACAGGTCTCCACTAAACAGCTCCTCCCTACACCAAGGATAGAGAACTCTTGGAAACCGCATTTCCCTACATCCAGGTACCAGAGCTCCCATAAGCTGTGTCTCCTACACTCAGGATCCAGAAATCCCATACACTGCGTATGCCTCTTGCCAGGCTACAGAACACTTGGAAAGAGCTTCTCCCTATACCCAGATACAGAACATAGGTAAACTGCCTCTCTCTACATCCAGGTAACAGAGCTCCAATCAGCTGCGTCTGCAGCACTCAGCATCCAGAAAACCCGCATATAGCGAATGCCCAATTACCAGCTACAGAATTCCAGGAAACAGCTCCTCTCTACACCAAGAATGGAGAATTCCTGGAAACTGTGTCTCTCTACATCCAGGGAATAGAGCTTCCATACGCTGCCTCTCCTACACTCACTATGCAGCAATCCCATACACTGCGTATGCACATTTCCAGGCTACAGAACGCTTGGAAACAGCTTCTCCCTACACCCAGATGCAGAACTCAGGTAAACTGCCTCTCTCTCCATCCAGGTTACAGAACTCCCAGAAGCTGCGTCCGCTACCCTCAGCCTACAGAAAACCCGCATATAGCGAAAGCCTACTCCCAGGCTACAGAACTCTTGGAAACAGCTTCTCTCTACATTCAACATACAGAACTCCTGGAAATTGCATCTCTCTACACTTAGGTTACAGAACTCCCGTAAGTTGCATCTCCTACATAAGGATACAGCAAACCCGATGTAAGGAATGACTACATCCAGGATACAGGTCTCCACTAAACAGCTCCTCCCTACACCAAGGATAGAGAACTCTTGGAAACCGCATTTCCCTACATCCAGGTATCAGAGCTCCCATAAGCTGTGTCTCCTACACTCAGGATCCAGAAATCCCATACACTGCGTATGCCTCTTGCCAGGCTACAGAACACTTGGGAAGAGCTTCTCCCTATACCCAGATACAGAACATAGGTAAACTGCCTCTCTCTACATCCAGGTAACAGAGCTCCAATCAGCTGCGTCTGCAGCACTCAGCATCCAGAAAACCCGCATATAGCGAATGCCTAATTACCAGCTACAGAATTCCAGGAAACAGCTCCTCTCTACACCAAGAATGGAGAATTCCTGGAAACTGTGTCTCTCTACATCCAGGGAACAGAGCTTCCATACGCTGCCTCTCCTACACTCACTATGCAGCAATCCCATACACTGCGTATGCACATTTCCAGGCTACAGAACGCTTGGAAACAGCTTCTCCCTACACCCAGATGCAGAACTCAGGTAAACTGCCTCTCTCTCCATCCAGGTTACAGAACTCCCAGAAGCTGCGTCCGCTACCCTCAGCCTACAGAAAACCCGCATATAGCGAAAGCCTACTCCGAGGCTACAGAACTCTTGGAAACAGCTTCTCTCTACATTCAACATACAGAACTCCTGGAAATTGCATCTCTCTACACTTAGGTTACAGAACTCCCGTAAGTTGCATCTCCTACATAAGGATACAGCAAACCCGATGTAAGGAATGACTACATCCAGGATACAGGTCTCCACTAAACAGCTCCTCCCTACACCAAGGTTAGAGAACTCTTGGAAACCGCATTTCCCTACATCCAGGTATCAGAGCTCCCATAAGCTGTGTCTCCTACACTCAGGATCCAGAAATCCCATACACTGCATATGCCTCTTGCCAGGCTACAGAACACTTGGGAAGAGCTTCTCCCTATACCCAGATACAGAACATAGGTAAACTGCCTCTCTCTACATCCAGGTAACAGAGCTCCAATCAGCTGCGTCTGCAGCACTCAGCATCCAGAAAACCCGCATATAGTGAATGCCTAATTACCAGCTACAGAATTCCAGGAAACAGCTCCTCTCTACACCAAGAATGGAGAATTCCTGGAAACTGTGTCTCTCTACATCCAGGGAACAGAGCTTCCATACGCTGCCTCTCCTACACTCACTATGCAGCAATCCCATACACTGCGTATGCACATTTCCAGGCTACAGAACGCTTGGAAACAGCTTCTCCCTACACCCAGATGCAGAACTCAGGTAAACTGCCTCTCTCTCCATCCAGGTTACAGAACTCCCAGAAGCTGCGTCCGCTACCCTCAGCCTACAGAAAACCCGCATATAGCGAAAGCCTACTCCCAGGCTACAGAACTCTTGGAAACAGCTTCTCTCTACATTCAACATACAGAACTCCTGGAAATTGCATCTCTCTACACTTAGGTTACAGAACTCCCATAAGTTGCATCTCCTACATAAGGATACAGCAAACCCGATGTAAGGAATGACTACATCCAGGATACAGGTCTCCACTAAACAGCTCCTCCCTACACCAAGGATAGAGAACTCTTGGAAACCGCATTTCCCTACATCCAGGTATCAGAGCTCCCATAAGCTGTGTCTCCTACACTCAGGATCCAGAAATCCCATACACTGCGTATGCCTCTTGCCAGGCTACAGAACACTTGGGAAGAGCTTCTCCCTATACCCAGATACAGAACATAGGTAAACTGCCTCTCTCTACATCCAGGTAACAGAGCTCCAATCAGCTGCGTCTGCAGCACTCAGCATCCAGAAAACCCGCATATAGCGAATGCCTAATTACCAGCTACAGAATTCCAGGAAACAGCTCCTCTCTACACCAAGAATGGAGAATTCCTGGAAACTGTGTCTCTCTACATCCAGGGAACAGAGCTTCCATACGCTGCCTCTCCTACACTCACTATGCAGCAATCCCATACACTGCGTATGCACATTTCCAGGCTACAGAACGCTTGGAAACAGCTTCTCCCTACACCCAGATGCAGAACTCAGGTAAACTGCCTCTCTCTCCATCCAGGTTACAGAACTCCCAGAAGCTGCGTCCGCTACCCTCAGCCTACAGAAAACCCGCATATAGCGAAAGCCTACTCCCAGGCTACAGAACTCTTGGAAACAGCTTCTCTCTACATTCAACATACAGAACTCCTGGAAATTGCATCTCTCTACACTTAGGTTACAGAACTCCCGTAAGTTGCATCTCCTACATAAGGATACAGCAAACCCGATGTAAGGAATGACTACATCCAGGATACAGGTCTCCACTAAACAGCTCCTCCCTACACCAAGGATAGAGAACTCTTGGAAACCGCATTTCCCTACATCCAGGTATCAGAGCTCCCATAAGCTGTGTCTCCTACACTCAGGATCCAGAAATCCCATACACTGCGTATGCCTCTTGCCAGGCTACAGAACACTTGGAAAGAGCTTCTCCCTATACCCAGATACAGAACATAGGTAAACTGCCTCTCTCTACATCCAGGTAACAGAGCTCCAATCAGCTGCGTCTGCAGCACTCAGCATCCAGAAAACCCGCATATAGCGAATGCCCAATTACCAGCTACAGAATTCCAGGAAACAGCTCCTCTCTACACCAAGAATGGAGAATTCCTGGAAACTGTGTCTCTCTACATCCAGGGAACAGAGCTTCCATACGCTGCCTCTCCTACACTCACTATGCAGCAATCCCATACACTGCGTATGCACATTTCCAGGCTACAGAACGCTTGGAAACAGCTTCTCCCTACACCCAGATGCAGAACTCAGGTAAACTGCCTCTCTCTCCATCCAGGTTACAGAACTCCCAGAAGCTGCGTCCGCTACCCTCAGCCTACAGAAAACCCGCATATAGCGAAAGCCTACTCCCAGGCTACAGAACTCTTGGAAACAGCTTCTCTCTACATTCAACATACAAAACTCCTGGAAATTGCATCTCTCTACACTTAGGTTACAGAACTCCCGTAAGTTGCATCTCCTACATAAGGATACAGCAAACCCGATGTAAGGAATGACTACATCCAGGATACAGGTCTCCACTAAACAGCTCCTCCCTACACCAAGGATAGAGAACTCTTGGAAACCGCATTTCCCTACATCCAGGTACCAGAGCTCCCATAAGCTGTGTCTCCTACACTCAGGATCCAGAAATCCCATACACTGCGTATGCCTCTTGCCAGGCTACAGAACACTTGGAAAGAGCTTCTCCCTATACCCAGATACAGAACATAGGTAAACTGCCTCTCTCTACATCCAGGTAACAGAGCTCCAATCAGCTGCGTCTGCAGCACTCAGCATCCAGAAAACCCGCATATAGCGAATGCCCAATTACCAGCTACAGAATTCCAGGAAACAGCTCCTCTCTACACCAAGAATGGAGAATTCCTGGAAACTGTGTCTCTCTACATCCAGGGAATAGAGCTTCCATACGCTGCCTCTCCTACACTCACTATGCAGCAATCCCATACACTGCGTATGCACATTTCCAGGCTACAGAACGCTTGGAAACAGCTTCTCCCTACACCCAGATGCAGAACTCAGGTAAACTGCCTCTCTCTCCATCCAGGTTACAGAACTCCCAGAAGCTGCGTCCGCTACCCTCAGCCTACAGAAAACCCGCATATAGCGAAAGCCTACTCCCAGGCTACAGAACTCTTGGAAACAGCTTCTCTCTACATTCAACATACAGAACTCCTGGAAATTGCATCTCTCTACACTTAGGTTACAGAACTCCCGTAAGTTGCATCTCCTACATAAGGATACAGCAAACCCGATGTAAGGAATGACTACATCCAGGATACAGGTCTCCACTAAACAGCTCCTCCCTACACCAAGGATAGAGAACTCTTGGAAACCGCATTTCCCTACATCCAGGTATCAGAGCTCCCATAAGCTGTGTCTCCTACACTCAGGATCCAGAAATCCCATACACTGCGTATGCCTCTTGCCAGGCTACAGAACACTTGGGAAGAGCTTCTCCCTATACCCAGATACAGAACATAGGTAAACTGCCTCTCTCTACATCCAGGTAACAGAGCTCCAATCAGCTGCGTCTGCAGCACTCAGCATCCAGAAAACCCGCATATAGCGAATGCCTAATTACCAGCTACAGAATTCCAGGAAACAGCTCCTCTCTACACCAAGAATGGAGAATTCCTGGAAACTGTGTCTCTCTACATCCAGGGAACAGAGCTTCCATACGCTGCCTCTCCTACACTCACTATGCAGCAATCCCATACACTGCGTATGCACATTTCCAGGCTACAGAACGCTTGGAAACAGCTTCTCCCTACACCCAGATGCAGAACTCAGGTAAACTGCCTCTCTCTCCATCCAGGTTACAGAACTCCCAGAAGCTGCGTCCGCTACCCTCAGCCTACAGAAAACCCGCATATAGCGAAAGCCTACTCCCAGGCTACAGAACTCTTGGAAACAGCTTCTCTCTACATTCAACATACAGAACTCCTGGAAATTGCATCTCTCTACACTTAGGTTACAGAACTCCCGTAAGTTGCATCTCCTACATAAGGATACAGCAAACCCGATGTAAGGAATGACTACATCCAGGATACAGGTCTCCACTAAACAGCTCCTCCCTACACCAAGGATAGAGAACTCTTGGAAACCGCATTTCCCTACATCCAGGTATCAGAGCTCCCATAAGCTGTGTCTCCTACACTCAGGATCCAGAAATCCCATACACTGCGTATGCCTCTTGCCAGGCTACAGAACACTTGGGAAGAGCTTCTCCCTATACCCAGATACAGAACATAGGTAAACTGCCTCTCTCTACATCCAGGTAACAGAGCTCCAATCAGCTGCGTCTGCAGCACTCAGCATCCAGAAAACCCGCATATAGCGAATGCCTAATTACCAGCTACAGAATTCCAGGAAACAGCTCCTCTCTACACCAAGAATGGAGAATTCCTGGAAACTGTGTCTCTCTACATCCAGGGAACAGAGCTTCCATACGCTGCCTCTCCTACACTCACTATGCAGCAATCCCATACACTGCGTATGCACATTTCCAGGCTACAGAACGCTTGGAAACAGCTTCTCCCTACACCCAGATGCAGAACTCAGGTAAACTGCCTCTCTCTCCATCCAGGTTACAGAACTCCCAGAAGCTGCGTCCGCTTCCCTCAGCCTACAGAAAACCCGCATATAGCGAAAGCCTACTCCCAGGCTACAGAACTCTTGGAAACAGCTTCTCTCTACATTCAACATACAGAACTCCTGGAAATTGCATCTCTCTACACTTAGGTTACAGAACTCCCGTAAGTTGCATCTCCTACATAAGGATACAGCAAACCCGATGTAAGGAATGACTACATCCAGGATACAGGTCTCCACTAAACAGCTCCTCCCTACACCAAGGATAGAGAACTCTTGGAAACCGCATTTCCCTACATCCAGGTATCAGAGCTCCCATAAGCTGTGTCTCCTACACTCAGGATCCAGAAATCCCATACACTGCGTATGCCTCTTGCCAGGCTACAGAACACTTGGAAAGAGCTTCTCCCTATACCCAGATACAGAACATAGGTAAACTGCCTCTCTCTACATCCAGGTAACAGAGCTCCAATCAGCTGCGTCTGCAGCACTCAGCATCCAGAAAACCCGCATATAGCGAATGCCCAATTACCAGCTACAGAATTCCAGGAAACAGCTCCTCTCTACACCAAGAATGGAGAATTCCTGGAAACTGTGTCTCTCTACATCCAGGGAACAGAGCTTCCATACGCTGCCTCTCCTACACTCACTATGCAGCAATCCCATACACTGCGTATGCACATTTCCAGGCTACAGAACGCTTGGAAACAGCTTCTCCCTACACCCAGATGCAGAACTCAGGTAAACTGCCTCTCTCTCCATCCAGGTTACAGAACTCCGAGAAGCTGCGTCCGCTACCCTCAGCCTACAGAAAACCCGCATATAGCGAAAGCCTACTCCCAGGCTACAGAACTCTTGGAAACAGCTTCTCTCTACATTCAACATACAGAACTCCTGGAAATTGCATCTCTCTACACTTAGGTTACAGAACTCCCGTAAGTTGCATCTCCTACATAAGGATACAGCAAACCCGATGTAAGGAATGACTACATCCAGGATACAGGACTCCACTAAACAGCTCCTCCCTACACCAAGGATAGAGAACTCTTGGAAACCGCATTTCCCTACATCCAGGTATCAGAGCTCCCATAAGCTGTGTCTCCTACACTCAGGATCCAGAAATCCCATACACTGCGTATGCCTCTTGCCAGGCTACAGAACACTTGGAAAGAGCTTCTCCCTATACCCAGATACAGAACATAGGTAAACTGCCTCTCTCTACATCCAGGTAACAGAGCTCCAATCAGCTGCGTCTGCAGCACTCAGCATCCAGAAAACCCGCATATAGCGAATGCCTAATTACCAGCTACAGAATTCCAGGAAACAGCTCCTCTCTACACCAAGAATGGAGAATTCCTAGAAACTGTGTCTCTCTACATCCAGGGAACAGAGCTTCCATACGCTGCCTCTCCTACACTCACTATGCAGCAATCCCATACACTGCGTATGCACATTTCCAGGCTACAGAACGCTTGGAAACAGCTTCTCCCTACACCGAGATGCAGAACTCAGGTAAACTGCCTCTCTCTCCATCCAGGTTACAGAACTCCCAGAAGCTGCGTCCGCTACCCTCAGCCTACAGAAAACCCGCATATAGCGAAAGCCTACTCCCAGGCTACAGAACTCTTGGAAACAGCTTCTCTCTACATTCAACATACAGAACTCCTGGAAATTGCATCTCTCTACACTTAGGTTACAGAACTCCCGTAAGTTGCATCTCCTACATAAGGATACAGCAAACCCGATGTAAGGAATGACTACATCCAGGATACAGGTCTCCACTAAACAGCTCCTCCCTACACCAAGGATAGAGAACTCTTGGAAACCGCATTTCCCTACATCCAGGTACCAGAGCTCCCATAAGCTGTGTCTCCTACACTCAGGATCCAGAAATCCCATACACTGCGTATGCCTCTTGCCAGGCTACAGAACACTTGGGAAGAGCTTCTCCCTATACCCAGATACAGAACATAGGTAAACTGCCTCTCTCTACATCCAGGTAACAGAGCTCCAATCAGCTGCGTCTGCAGCACTCAGCATCCAGAAAACCCGCATATAGCGAATGCCTAATTACCAGCTACAGAATTCCAGGAAACAGCTCCTCTCTACACCAAGAATGGAGAATTCCTGGAAACTGTGTCTCTCTACATCCAGGGAACAGAGCTTCCATACGCTGCCTCTCCTACACTCACTATGCAGCAATCCCATACACTGCGTATGCACATTTCCAGGCTACAGAACGCTTGGAAACAGCTTCTCCCTACACCCAGATGCAGAACTCAGGTAAACTGCCTCTCTCTCCATCCAGGTTACAGAACTCCCAGAAGCTGCGTCCGCTACCCTCAGCCTACAGAAAACCCGCATATAGCGAAAGCCTACTCCCAGGCTACAGAACTCTTGGAAACAGCTTCTCTCTACATTCAACATACAGAACTCCTGGAAATTGCATCTCTCTACACTTAGGTTACAGAACTCCCGTAAGTTGCATCTCCTACATAAGGATACAGCAAACCCGATGTAAGGAATGACTACATCCAGGATACAGGTCTCCACTAAACAGCTCCTCCCTACACCAAGGATAGAGAACTCTTGGAAACCGCATTTCCCTACATCCAGGTACCAGAGCTCCCATAAGCTGTGTCTCCTACACTCAGGATCCAGAAATCCCATACACTGCGTATGCCTCTTGCCAGGCTACAGAACACTTGGGAAGAGCTTCTCCCTATACCCAGATACAGAACATAGGTAAACTGCCTCTCTCTACATCCAGGTAACAGAGCTCCAATCAGCTGCGTCTGCACTCAGCATCCAGAAAACCCGCATATAGCGAATGCCCAATTACCAGCTACAGAATTCCAGGAAACAGCTCCTCTCTACACCAAGAATGGAGAATTCCTGGAAACTGTGTCTCTCTACATCCAGGGAACAGAGCTTCCATACGCTGCCTCTCCTACACTCACTATGCAGCAATCCCATACACTGCGTATGCACATTTCCAGGCTACAGAACGCTTGGAAACAGCTTCTCCCTACACCCAGATGCAGAACTCAGGTAAACTGCCTCTCTCTCCATCCAGGTTACAGAACTCCCAGAAGCTGCGTCCGCTACCCTCAGCCTACAGAAAACCCGCATATAGCGAAAGCCTACTCCCAGGCTACAGAACTCTTGGAAACAGCTTCTCTCTACATTCAACATACAGAACTCCTGGAAATTGCATCTCTCTACACTTAGGTTACAGAACTCCCGTAAGTTGCATCTCCTACATAAGGATACAGCAAACCCGATGTAAGGAATGACTACATCCAGGATACAGGTCTCCACTAAACAGCTCCTCCCTACACCAAGGATAGAGAACTCTTGGAAACCGCATTTCCCTACATCCAGGTACCAGAGCTCCCATAAGCTGTGTCTCCTACACTCAGGATCCAGAAATCCCATACACTGCGTATGCCTCTTGCCAGGCTACAGAACACTTGGGAAGAGCTTCTCCCTATACCCAGATACAGAACATAGGTAAACTGCCTCTCTCTACATCCAGGTAACAGAGCTCCAATCAGCTGCGTCTGCAGCACTCAGCATACAGAAAACCCGCATATAGCGAATGCCCAATTACCAGCTACAGAATTCCAGGAAACAGCTCCTCTCTACACCAAGAATGGAGAATTCCTGGAAACTGTGTCTCTCTACATCCAGGGAACAGAGCTTCCATACGCTGCCTCTCCTACACTCACTATGCAGCAATCCCATACACTGCGTATGCACATTTCCAGGCTACAGAACGCTTGGAAACAGCTTCTCCCTACACCCAGATGCAGAACTCAGGTAAACTGCCTCTCTCTCCATCCAGGTTACAGAACTCCCAGAAGCTGCGTCCGCTACCCTCAGCCTACAGAAAACCCGCATATAGCGAAAGCCTACTCCCAGGCTACAGAACTCTTGGAAACAGCTTCTCTCTACATTCAACATACAGAACTCCTGGAAATTGCATCTCTCTACACTTAGGTTACAGAACTCCCGTAAGTTGCATCTCCTACATAAGGATACAGCAAACCCGATGTAAGGAATGACTACATCCAGGATACAGGTCTCCACTAAACAGCTCCTCCCTACACCAAGGATAGAGAACTCTTGGAAACCGCATTTCCCTACATCCAGGTACCAGAGCTCCCATAAGCTGTGTCTCCTACACTCAGGATCCAGAAATCCCATACACTGCGTATGCCTCTTGCCAGGCTACAGAACACTTGGGAAGAGCTTCTCCCTATACCCAGATACAGAACATAGGTAAACTGCCTCTCTCTACATCCAGGTAACAGAGCTCCAATCAGCTGCGTCTGCAGCACTCAGCATCCAGAAAACCCGCATATAGCGAATGCCTAATTACCAGCTACAGAATTCCAGGAAACAGCTCCTCTCTACACCAAGAATGGAGAATTCCTGGAAACTGTGTCTCTCTACATCCAGGGAACAGAGCTTCCATACGCTGCCTCTCCTACACTCACTATGCAGCAATCCCATACACTGCGTATGCACATTTCCAGGCTACAGAACGCTTGGAAACAGCTTCTCCCTACACCCAGATGCAGAACTCAGGTAAACTGCCTCTCTCTCCATCCAGGTTACAGAACTCCCAGAAGCTGCGTCCGCTACCCTCAGCCTACAGAAAACCCGCATATAGCGAAAGCCTACTCCCAGGCTACAGAACTCTTGGAAACAGCTTCTCTCTACATTCAACATACAGAACTCCTGGAAATTGCATCTCTCTACACTTAGGTTACAGAACTCCCGTAAGTTGCATCTCCTACATAAGGATACAGCAAACCCGATGTAAGGAATGACTACATCCAGGATACAGGTCTCCACTAAACAGCTCCTCCCTACACCAAGGATAGAGAACTCTTGGAAACCGCATTTCCCTACATCCAGGTACCAGAGCTCCCATAAGCTGTGTCTCCTACACTCAGGATCCAGAAATCCCATACACTGCGTATGCCTCTTGCCAGGCTACAGAACACTTGGGAAGAGCTTCTCCCTATACCCAGATACAGAACATAGGTAAACTGCCTCTCTCTACATCCAGGTAACAGAGCTCCAATCAGCTGCGTCTGCAGCACTCAGCATACAGAAAACCCGCATATAGCGAATGCCTAATTACCAGCTACAGAATTCCAGGAAACAGCTCCTCTCTACACCAAGAATGGAGAATTCCTGGAAACTGTGTCTCTCTACATCCAGGGAACAGAGCTTCCATACGCTGCCTCTCCTACACTCACTATGCAGCAATCCCATACACTGCGTATGCACATTTCCAGGCTACAGAACGCTTGGAAACAGCTTCTCCCTACACCCAGATGCAGAACTCAGGTAAACTGCCTCTCTCTCCATCCAGGTTACAGAACTCCCAGAAGCTGCGTCCGCTACCCTCAGCCTACAGAAAACCCGCATATAGCGAAAGCCTACTCCCAGGCTACAGAACTCTTGGAAACAGCTTCTCTCTACATTCAACATACAGAACTCCTGGAAATTGCATCTCTCTACACTTAGGTTACAGACAGAACTCCCGTAAGTTGCATCTCCTACATAAGGATACAGCAAACCCGATGTAAGGAATGACTACATCCAGGATACAGGTCTCCACTAAACAGCTCCTCCCTACACCAAGGATAGAGAACTCTTGGAAACCGCATTTCCCTACATCCAGGTATCAGAGCTCCCATAAGCTGTGTCTCCTACACTCAGGATCCAGAAATCCCATACACTGCGTATGCCTCTTGCCAGGCTACAGAACACTTGGAAAGAGCTTCTCCCTATACCCAGATACAGAACATAGGTAAACTGCCTCTCTCTACATCCAGGTAACAGAGCTCCAATCAGCTGCGTCTGCAGCACTCAGCATACAGAAAACCCGCATATAGCGAATGCCTAATTACCAGCTACAGAATTCCAGGAAACAGCTCCTCTCTACACCAAGAATGGAGAATTCCTGGAAACTGTGTCTCTCTACATCCAGGGAACAGAGCTTCCATACGCTGCCTCTCCTACACTCACTATGCAGCAATCCCATACACTGCGTATGCACATTTCCAGGCTACAGAACGCTTGGAAACAGCTTCTCCCTACACCCAGACGCAGAACTCAGGTAAACTGCCTCTCTCTCCATCCAGGTTACAGAACTCCCAGAAGCTGCGTCTGCTACCCTCAGCCTACAGAAAACCCGCATATAGCGAAAGCCTACTCCCAGGCTACAGAACTCTTGGAAACAGCTTCTCTCTACAGTCAACATACAGAACTCCTGGAAATTGCATCTCTCTACACTTAGGTTACAGAACTCCCGTAAGTTGCATCTCCTACATAAGGATACAGCAAACCCGATGTAAGGAATGACTACATCCAGGATACAGGTCTCCACTAAACAGCTCCTCCCTACACCAAGGATAGAGAACTCTTGGAAACCGCATTTCCCTACATCCAGGTACCAGAGCTCCCATAAGCTGTGTCTCCTACACTCAGGATCCAGAAATCCCATACACTGCGTATGCCTCTTGCCAGGCTACAGAACACTTGGAAAGAGCTTCTCCCTATACCCAGATACAGAACATAGGTAAATGCCTCTCTCTACATCCAGGTAACAGAGCTCCAATCAGCTGCGTCTGCAGCACTCAGCATCCAGAAAACCCACATATAGCGAATGCCTAATTACCAGCTACAGAATTCCAGGAAACAGCTCCTCTCTACACCAAGAATGGAGAATTCCTGGAAACTGTGTCTCTCTACATCCAGGGAACAGAGCTTCCATACGCTGCCTCTCCTACACTCACTATGCAGCAATCCCATACACTGTGTATGCACATTTCCAGGCTACAGAACGCTTGGAAACAGCTTCTGCCTACACCCAGATGCAGAACTCAGGTAAACTGCCTCTCTCTCCATCCAGGTTACAGAACTCCCAGAAGCTGCGTCTGCTACCCTCAGCCTACAGAAAACCCGCATATAGCGAAAGCCTACTCCCAGGCTACAGAACTCTTGGAAACAGCTTCTCTCTACATTCAACATACAGAACTCCTGGAAATTGCATCTCTCTACACTTAGGTTACAGAACTCCCGTAAGTTGCATCTCCTACATAAGGATACAGCAAACCCGATGTAAGGAATGACTACATCCAGGATACAGGTCTCCACTAAACAGCTCCTCCTTACACCAAGGATAGAGAACTCTTGGAAACCGCATTTCCTACATCCAGGTACCAGAGCTCCCATAAGCTGTGTCTCCTACACTCAGGATCCAGAAATCCCATACACTGCGTATGCCTCTTGCCAGGCTACAGAACACTTGGGAAGAGCTTCTCCCTATACCCAGATACAGAACATAGGTAAACTGCCTCTCTCTACATCCAGGTAACAGAGCTCCAATCAGCTGCGTCTGCAGCACTCAGCATACAGAAAACCCGCATATAGCGAATGCCTAATTACCAGCTACAGAATTCCAGGAAAGAGCTCCTCTCTACACCAAGAATGGAGAATTCCTGGAAACTGTGTCTCTCTACATCCAGGGAACAGAGCTTCCATACGCTGCCTCTCCTACACTCACTATGCAGCAATCCCATACACTGCGTATGCACATTTCCAGGCTACAGAATGCTTGGAAACAGCTTCTCCCTACACCCAGACGCAGAACTCAGGTAAACTGCCTCTCTCTCCATCCAGGTTACAGAACTCCCAGAAGCTGCGTCTGCTACCCTCAGCCTACAGAAAACCCGCATATAGCGAAAGCCTACTCCCAGGCTACAGAACTCTTGGAAACAGCTTCTCTCTACATTCAACATACAGAACTCCTGGAAATTGCATCTCTCTACACTTAGGTTACAGAACTCCCGTAAGTTGCATCTCCTACATAAGGATACAGCAAACCCGATGTAAGGAATGACTACATCCAGGATACAGGTCTCCAGTAAACAGCTCCTCCCTACACCAAGGATAGAGAACTCTTGGAAACCGCATTTCCCTACATCCAGGTATCAGAGCTCCCATAAGCTGTGTCTCCTACACTCAGGATCCAGAAATCCCATACACTGCGTATGCCTCTTGCCAGGCTACAGAACACTTGGGAAGAGCTTCTCCCTATACCCAGATACAGAACATAGGTAAACTGCCTCTCTCTACATCCAGGTAACAGAGCTCCAATCAGCTGCGTCTGCAGCACTCAGCATACAGAAAACCCGCATATAGCGAATGCCTAATTACCAGCTACAGAATTCCAGGAAACAGCTCCTCTCTACACCAAGAATGGAGAATTCCTGGAAACTGTGTCTCTCTACATCCAGGGAACAGAGCTTCCATACGCTGCCTCTCCTACACTCACTATGCAGCAATCCCATACACTGCGTATGCACATTTCCAGGCTACAGAACGCTTGGAAACAGCTTCTCCCTACACCCAGACGCAGAACTCAGGTAAACTGCCTCTCTCTCCATCCAGGTTACAGAACTCCCAGAAGCTGCGTCTGCTACCCTCAGCCTACAGAAAACCCGCATATAGCGAAAGCCTACTCCCAGGCTACAGAACACTTGGAAACAGCTTCTCTCTACATTCAACATACAGAACTCCTGGAAATTGCATCTCTCTACACTTAGGTTACAGAACTCCCGTAAGTTGCATCTCCTACATAAGGATACAGCAAACCCAATGTAAGGAATGACTACATCCAGGATACAGGTCTCCACTAAACAGCTCCTCCCTACACCAAGGATAGAGAACTCTTGGAAACCGCATTTCCCTACATCCAGGTACCAGAGCTCCCATAAGCTGTGTCTCCTACACTCAGGATCCAGAAATCCCATACACTGCGTATGCCTCTTGCCAGGCTACAGAACACTTGGGAAGAGCTTCTCCCTATACCCAGATACAGAACATAGGTAAATGCCTCTCTCTACATCCAGGTAACAGAGCTCCAATCAGCTGCGTCTGCAGCACTCAGCATCCAGAAAACCCGCATATAGCGAATGCCTAATTACCAGCTACAGAATTCCAGGAAACAGCTCCTCTCTACACCAAGAATGGAGAATTCCTGGAAACTGTGTCTCTCTACATCCAGGGAACAGAGCTTCCATACGCTGCCTCTCCTACACTCACTATGCAGCAATCCCATACACTGTGTATGCACATTTCCAGGCTACAGAACGCTTGGAAACAGCTTCTGCCTACACCCAGATGCAGAACTCAGGTAAACTGCCTCTCTCTCCATCCAGGTTACAGAACTCCCAGAAGCTGCGTCTGCTACCCTCAGCCTACAGAAAACCCGCATATAGCGAAAGCCTACTCCCAGGCTACAGAACTCTTGGAAACAGCTTCTCTCTACATTCAACATACAGAACTCCTGGAAATTGCATCTCTCTACACTTAGGTTACAGAACTCCCGTAAGTTGCATCTCCTACATAAGGATACAGCAAACCCGATGTAAGGAATGACTACATCCAGGATACAGGTCTCCACTAAACAGCTCCTCCCTACACCAAGGATAGAGAACTCTTGGAAACCGCATTTCCCTACATCCAGGTACCAGAGCTCCCATAAGCTGTGTCTCCTACACTCAGGATCCAGAAATCCCATACACTGCGTATGCCTCTTGCCAGGCTACAGAACACTTGGGAAGAGCTTCTCCCTATACCCAGATACAGAACATAGGTAAACTGCCTCTCTCTACATCCAGGTAACAGAGCTCCAATCAGCTGCGTCTGCAGCACTCAGCATCCAGAAAACCCGCATATAGCGAATGCCTAATTACCAGCTACAGAATTCCAGGAAACAGCTCCTCTCTACACCAAGAATGGAGAATTCCTGGAAACTGTGTCTCTCTACATCCAGGGAACAGAGCTTCCATACGCTGCCTCTCCTACACTCACTATGCAGCAATCCCATACACTGCGTATGCACATTTCCAGGCTACAGAACGCTTGGAAACAGCTTCTCCCTACACCCAGACGCAGAACTCAGGTAAACTGCCTCTCTCTCCATCCAGGTTACAGAACTCCCAGAAGCTGCGTCTGCTACCCTCAGCCTACAGAAAACCCGCATATAGCGAAAGCCTACTCCCAGGCTACAGAACTCTTGGAAACAGCTTCTCTCTACATTCAACATACAGAACTCCTGGAAATTGCATCTCTCTACACTTAGGTTACAGAACTCCCGTAAGTTGCATCTCCTACATAAGGATACAGCAAACCCGATGTAAGGAATGACTACATCCAGGATACAGGTCTCCACTAAACAGCTCCTCCCTACACCAAGGATAGAGAACTCTTGGAAACCGCATTTCCCTACATCCAGGTACCAGAGCTCCCATAAGCTCTGTCTCCTACACTCAGGATCCAGAAATCCCATACACTGCGTATGCCTCTTGCCAGGCTACAGAACACTTGGGAAGAGCTTCTCCCTATACCCAGATACAGAACATAGGTAAACTGCCTCTCTCTCCATCCAGGTAACAGAGCTCCAATCAGCTGCGTCTGCAGCACTCAGCATACAGAAAACCCGCATATAGCGAATGCCTAATTACCAGCTACAGAATTCCAGGAAACAGCTCCTCTCTACACCAAGAATGGAGAATTCCTGGAAACTGTGTCTCTCTACATCCAGGGAACAGAGCTTCCATACGCTGCCTCTCCTACACTCACTATGCAGCAATCCCATACACTGCGTATGCACATTTCCAGGCTACAGAACGCTTGGAAACAGCTTCTCCCTACACCCAGACGCAGAACTCAGGTAAACTGCCTCTCTCTCCATCCAGGTTACAGAACTCCCAGAAGCTGCGTCCGCTACCCTCAGCCTACAGAAAACCCGCATATAGCGAAAGCCTACTCCCAGGCTACAGAACTCTTGGAAACAGCTTCTCTCTACATTCAACATACAGAACTCCTGGAAATTGCATCTCTCTACACTTAGGTTACAGAACTCCCGTAAGTTGCATCTCCTACATAAGGATACAGCAAACCCGATGTAAGGAATGACTACATCCAGGATACAGGACTCCAGTAAACAGCTCCTCCCTACACCAAGGATAGAGAACTCTTGGAAACCGCATTTCCCTACATCCAGGTATCAGAGCTCCCATAAGCTGTGTCTCCTACACTCAGGATCCAGAAATCCCATACACTGCGTATGCCTCTTGCCAGGCTACAGAACACTTGGGAAGAGCTTCTCCCTATACCCAGATACAGAACATAGGTAAACTGCCTCTCTCTCCATCCAGGTAACAGAGCTCCAATCAGCTGCGTCTGCAGCACTCAGCATACAGAAAACCCGCATATAGCGAATGCCTAATTACCAGCTACAGAATTCCAGGAAACAGCTCCTCTCTACACCAAGAATGGAGAATTCCTGGAAACTGTGTCTCTCTACATCCAGGGAACAGAGCTTCCATACGCTGCCTCTCCTACACTCACTATGCAGCAATCCCATACACTGTGTATGCACATTTCCAGGCTACAGAACGCTTGGAAACAGCTTCTCCCTACACCCAGACGCAGAACTCAGGTAAACTGCCTCTCTCTCCATCCAGGTTACAGAACTCCCAGAAGCTGCGTCTGCTACCCTCAGCCTACAGAAAACCCGCATATAGCGAAAGCCTACTCCCAGGCTACAGAACTCTTGGAAACAGCTTCTCTCTACATTCAACATACAGAACTCCTGGAAATTGCATCTCTCTACACTTAGGTTACAGAACTCCCGTAAGTTGCATCTCCTACATAAGGATACAGCAAACCCGATGTAAGCAATGACTACATCCAGGATACAGGTCTCCAGTAAACAGCTCCTCCCTACACCAAGGATAGAGAACTCTTGGAAACCGCATTTCCCTACATCCAGGTACCAGAGCTCCCATAAGCTGTGTCTCCTACACTCAGGATCCAGAAATCCCATACACTGCGTATGCCTCTTGCCAGGCTACAGAACACTTGGGAAGAGCTTCTCCCTATACCCAGATACAGAACATAGGTAAACTGCCTCTCTCTCCATCCAGGTAACAGAGCTCCAATCAGCTGCGTCTGCAGCACTCAGCATCCAGAAAACCCGCATATAGCGAATGCCTAATTACCAGCTACAGAATTCCAGGAAACAGCTCCTCTCTACACCAAGAATGGAGAATTCCTGGAAACTGTGTCTCTCTACATCCAGGGAACAGAGCTTCCATACGCTGCCTCTCCTACACTCACTATGCAGCAATCCCATACACTGCGTATGCACATTTCCAGGCTACAGAACGCTTGGAAACAGCTTCTCCCTACACCCAGACGCAGAACTCAGGTAAACTGCCTCTCTCTCCATCCAGGTTACAGAACTCCCAGAAGCTGCGTCTGCTACCCTCAGCCTACAGAAAACCCGCATATAGCGAAAGCCTACTCCCAGGCTACAGAACTCTTGGAAACAGCTTCTCTCTACATTCAACATACAGAACTCCTGGAAATTGCATCTCTCTACACTTAGGTTACAGAACTCCCGTAAGTTGCATCTCCTACATAAGGATACAGCAAACCCGATGTAAGGAATGACTACATCCAGGATACAGGTCTCCACTAAACAGCTCCTCCCTACACCAAGGATAGAGAACTCTTGGAAACCGCATTTCCCTACATCCAGGTACCAGAGCTCCCATAAGCTGTGTCTCCTACACTCAGGATCCAGAAATCCCATACACTGCGTATGCCTCTTGCCAGGCTACAGAACACTTGGGAAGAGCTTCTCCCTATACCCAGATACAGAACATAGGTAAACTGCCTCTCTCTACATCCAGGTAACAGAGCTCCAATCAGCTGCGTCTGCAGCACTCAGCATCCAGAAAACCCGCATATAGCGAATGCCTAATTACCAGCTACAGAATTCCAGGAAACAGCTCCTCTCTACACCAAGAATGGAGAATTCCTGGAAACTGTGTCTCTCTACATCCAGGGAACAGAGCTTCCATACGCTGCCTCTCCTACACTCACTATGCAGCAATCCCATACACTGCGTATGCACATTTCCAGGCTACAGAACGCTTGGAAACAGCTTCTCCCTACACCCAGACGCAGAACTCAGGTAAACTGCCTCTCTCTCCATCCAGGTTACAGAACTCCCAGAAGCTGCGTCTGCTACCCTCAGCCTACAGAAAACCCGCATATAGCGAAAGCCTACTCCCAGGCTACAGAACTCTTGGAAACAGCTTCTCTCTACATTCAACATACAGAACTCCTGGAAATTGCATCTCTCTACACTTAGGTTACAGAACTCCCGTAAGTTGCATCTCCTACATAAGGATACAGCAAACCCGATGTAAGGAATGACTACATCCAGGATACAGGTCTCCACTAAACAGCTCCTCCCTACACCAAGGATAGAGAACTCTTGGAAACCGCATTTCCCTACATCCAGGTACCAGAGCTCCCATAAGCTCTGTCTCCTACACTCAGGATCCAGAAATCCCATACACTGCGTATGCCTCTTGCCAGGCTACAGAACACTTGGGAAGAGCTTCTCCCTATACCCAGATACAGAACATAGGTAAACTGCCTCTCTCTCCATCCAGGTAACAGAGCTCCAATCAGCTGCGTCTGCAGCACTCAGCATACAGAAAACCCGCATATAGCGAATGCCTAATTACCAGCTACAGAATTCCAGGAAACAGCTCCTCTCTACACCAAGAATGGAGAATTCCTGGAAACTGTGTCTCTCTACATCCAGGGAACAGAGCTTCCATACGCTGCCTCTCCTACACTCACTATGCAGCAATCCCATACACTGCGTATGCACATTTCCAGGCTACAGAACGCTTGGAAACAGCTTCTCCCTACACCCAGACGCAGAACTCAGGTAAACTGCCTCTCTCTCCATCCAGGTTACAGAACTCCCAGAAGCTGCGTCCGCTACCCTCAGCCTACAGAAAACCCGCATATAGCGAAAGCCTACTCCCAGGCTACAGAACTCTTGGAAACAGCTTCTCTCTACATTCAACATACAGAACTCCTGGAAATTGCATCTCTCTACACTTAGGTTACAGAACTCCCGTAAGTTGCATCTCCTACATAAGGATACAGCAAACCCGATGTAAGGAATGACTACATCCAGGATACAGGACTCCAGTAAACAGCTCCTCCCTACACCAAGGATAGAGAACTCTTGGAAACCGCATTTCCCTACATCCAGGTATCAGAGCTCCCATAAGCTGTGTCTCCTACACTCAGGATCCAGAAATCCCATACACTGCGTATGCCTCTTGCCAGGCTACAGAACACTTGGGAAGAGCTTCTCCCTATACCCAGATACAGAACATAGGTAAACTGCCTCTCTCTCCATCCAGGTAACAGAGCTCCAATCAGCTGCGTCTGCAGCACTCAGCATACAGAAAACCCGCATATAGCGAATGCCTAATTACCAGCTACAGAATTCCAGGAAACAGCTCCTCTCTACACCAAGAATGGAGAATTCCTGGAAACTGTGTCTCTCTACATCCAGGGAACAGAGCTTCCATACGCTGCCTCTCCTACACTCACTATGCAGCAATCCCATACACTGTGTATGCACATTTCCAGGCTACAGAACGCTTGGAAACAGCTTCTCCCTACACCCAGACGCAGAACTCAGGTAAACTGCCTCTCTCTCCATCCAGGTTACAGAACTCCCAGAAGCTGCGTCTGCTACCCTCAGCCTACAGAAAACCCGCATATAGCGAAAGCCTACTCCCAGGCTACAGAACTCTTGGAAACAGCTTCTCTCTACATTCAACATACAGAACTCCTGGAAATTGCATCTCTCTACACTTAGGTTACAGAACTCCCGTAAGTTGCATCTCCTACATAAGGATACAGCAAACCCGATGTAAGCAATGACTACATCCAGGATACAGGTCTCCAGTAAACAGCTCCTCCCTACACCAAGGATAGAGAACTCTTGGAAACCGCATTTCCCTACATCCAGGTACCAGAGCTCCCATAAGCTGTGTCTCCTACACTCAGGATCCAGAAATCCCATACACTGCGTATGCCTCTTGCCAGGCTACAGAACACTTGGGAAGAGCTTCTCCCTATACCCAGATACAGAACATAGGTAAACTGCCTCTCTCTCCATCCAGGTAACAGAGCTCCAATCAGCTGCGTCTGCAGCACTCAGCATCCAGAAAACCCGCATATAGCGAATGCCTAATTACCAGCTACAGAATTCCAGGAAACAGCTCCTCTCTACACCAAGAATGGAGAATTCCTGGAAACTGTGTCTCTCTACATCCAGGGAACAGAGCTTCCATACGCTGCCTCTCCTACACTCACTATGCAGCAATCCCATACACTGCGTATGCACATTTCCAGGCTACAGAACGCTTGGAAACAGCTTCTCCCTACACCCAGACGCAGAACTCAGGTAAACTGCCTCTCTCTCCATCCAGGTTACAGAACTCCCAGAAGCTGCGTCTGCTACCCTCAGCCTACAGAAAACCCGCATATAGCGAAAGCCTACTCCCAGGCTACAGAACTCTTGGAAACAGCTTCTCTCTACATTCAACATACAGAACTCCTGGAAATTGCATCTCTCTACACTTAGGTTACAGAACTCCCGTAAGTTGCATCTCCTACATAAGGATACAGCAAACCCGATGTAAGGAATGACTACATCCAGGATACAGGTCTCCGCTAAACAGCTCCTCCCTACACCAAGGATAGAGAACTCTTGGAAACCGCATTTCCCTACATCCAGGTACCAGAGCTCCCATAAGCTGTGTCTCCTACACTCAGGATCCAGAAATCCCATACACTGCGTATGCCTCTTGCCAGGCTACAGAACACTTGGAAAGAGCTTCTCCCTATACCCAGATACAGAACATAGGTAAACTGCCTCTCTCTACATCCAGGTAACAGAGCTCCAATCAGCTGCGTCTGCAGCACTCAGCATACAGAAAACCCGCATATAGCGAATGCCTAATTACCAGCTACAGAATTCCAGGAAACAGCTCCTCTCTACACCAAGAATGGAGAATTCCTGGAAACTGTGTCTCTCTACATCCAGGGAACAGAGCTTCCATACGCTGCCTCTCCTACACTCACTATGCAGCAATCCCATACACTGCGTATGCACATTTCCAGGCTACAGAACGCTTGGAAACAGCTTCTCCCTACACCCAGACGCAGAACTCAGGTAAACTGCCTCTCTCTCCATCCAGGTTACAGAACTCCCAGAAGCTGCGTCCGCTACCCTCAGCCTACAGAAAACCCGCATATAGCGAAAGCCTACTCCCAGGCTACAGAACTCTTGGAAACAGCTTCTCTCTACATTCAACATACAGAACTCCTGGAAATTGCATCTCTCTACACTTAGGTTACAGAACTCCCGTAAGTTGCATCTCCTACATAAGGATACAGCAAACCCGATGTAAGGAATGACTACATCCAGGATACAGGACTCCAGTAAACAGCTCCTCCCTACACCAAGGATAGAGAACTCTTGGAAACCGCATTTCCCTACATCCAGGTATCAGAGCTCCCATAAGCTGTGTCTCCTACACTCAGGATCCAGAAATCCCATACACTGCGTATGCCTCTTGCCAGGCTACAGAACACTTGGGAAGAGCTTCTCCCTATACCCAGATACAGAACATAGGTAAACTGCCTCTCTCTCCATCCAGGTAACAGAGCTCCAATCAGCTGCGTCTGCAGCACTCAGCATACAGAAAACCCGCATATAGCGAATGCCTAATTACCAGCTACAGAATTCCAGGAAACAGCTCCTCTCTACACCAAGAATGGAGAATTCCTGGAAACTGTGTCTCTCTACATCCAGGGAACAGAGCTTCCATACGCTGCCTCTCCTACACTCACTATGCAGCAATCCCATACACTGTGTATGCACATTTCCAGGCTACAGAACGCTTGGAAACAGCTTCTCCCTACACCCAGACGCAGAACTCAGGTAAACTGCCTCTCTCTCCATCCAGGTTACAGAACTCCCAGAAGCTGCGTCTGCTACCCTCAGCCTACAGAAAACCCGCATATAGCGAAAGCCTACTCCCAGGCTACAGAACTCTTGGAAACAGCTTCTCTCTACATTCAACATACAGAACTCCTGGAAATTGCATCTCTCTACACTTAGGTTACAGAACTCCCGTAAGTTGCATCTCCTACATAAGGATACAGCAAACCCGATGTAAGCAATGACTACATCCAGGATACAGGTCTCCAGTAAACAGCTCCTCCCTACACCAAGGATAGAGAACTCTTGGAAACCGCATTTCCCTACATCCAGGTACCAGAGCTCCCATAAGCTGTGTCTCCTACACTCAGGATCCAGAAATCCCATACACTGCGTATGCCTCTTGCCAGGCTACAGAACACTTGGGAAGAGCTTCTCCCTATACCCAGATACAGAACATAGGTAAACTGCCTCTCTCTCCATCCAGGTAACAGAGCTCCAATCAGCTGCGTCTGCAGCACTCAGCATCCAGAAAACCCGCATATAGCGAATGCCTAATTACCAGCTACAGAATTCCAGGAAACAGCTCCTCTCTACACCAAGAATGGAGAATTCCTGGAAACTGTGTCTCTCTACATCCAGGGAACAGAGCTTCCATACGCTGCCTCTCCTACACTCACTATGCAGCAATCCCATACACTGCGTATGCACATTTCCAGGCTACAGAACGCTTGGAAACAGCTTCTCCCTACACCCAGACGCAGAACTCAGGTAAACTGCCTCTCTCTCCATCCAGGTTACAGAACTCCCAGAAGCTGCGTCTGCTACCCTCAGCCTACAGAAAACCCGCATATAGCGAAAGCCTACTCCCAGGCTACAGAACTCTTGGAAACAGCTTCTCTCTACATTCAACATACAGAACTCCTGGAAATTGCATCTCTCTACACTTAGGTTACAGAACTCCCGTAAGTTGCATCTCCTACATAAGGATACAGCAAACCCGATGTAAGGAATGACTACATCCAGGATACAGGTCTCCGCTAAACAGCTCCTCCCTACACCAAGGATAGAGAACTCTTGGAAACCGCATTTCCCTACATCCAGGTACCAGAGCTCCCATAAGCTGTGTCTCCTACACTCAGGATCCAGAAATCCCATACACTGCGTATGCCTCTTGCCAGGCTACAGAACACTTGGAAAGAGCTTCTCCCTATACCCAGATACAGAACATAGGTAAACTGCCTCTCTCTACATCCAGGTAACAGAGCTCCAATCAGCTGCGTCTGCAGCACTCAGCATACAGAAAACCCGCATATAGCGAATGCCTAATTACCAGCTACAGAATTCCAGGAAACAGCTCCTCTCTACACCAAGAATGGAGAATTCCTGGAAACTGTGTCTCTCTACATCCAGGGAACAGAGCTTCCATACGCTGCCTCTCCTACACTCACTATGCAGCAATCCCATACACTGCGTATGCACATTTCCAGGCTACAGAACGCTTGGAAACAGCTTCTGCCTACACCCAGATGCAGAACTCAGGTAAACTGCCTCTCTCTCCATCCAGGTTACAGAACTCCCAGAAGCTGCGTCTGCTACCCTCAGCCTACAGAAAACCCGCATATAGCGAAAGCCTACTCCCAGGCTACAGAACTCTTGGAAACAGCTTCTCTCTACATTCAACATACAGAACTCCTGGAAATTGCATCTCTCTACACTTAGGTTACAGAACTCCCGTAAGTTGCATCTCCTACATAAGGATACAGCAAACCCGATGTAAGGAATGACTACATCCAGGATACAGGTCTCCACTAAACAGCTCCTCCCTACACCAAGGATAGAGAACTCTTGGAAACCGCATTTCCCTACATCCAGGTACCAGAGCTCCCATAAGCTGTGTCTCCTACACTCAGGATCCAGAAATCCCATACACTGCGTATGCCTCTTGCCAGGCTACAGAACACTTGGAAAGAGCTTCTCCCTATACCCAGATACAGAACATAGGTAAACTGCCTCTCTCTCCATCCAGGTAACAGAGCTCCAATCAGCTGCGTCTGCAGCACTCAGCATACAGAAAACCCGCATATAGCGAATGCCTAATTACCAGCTACAGAATTCCAGGAAACAGCTCCTCTCTACACCAAGAATGGAGAATTCCTGGAAACTGTGTCTCTCTACATCCAGGGAACAGAGCTTCCATACGCTGCCTCTCCTACACTCACTATGCAGCAATCCCATACACTGCGTATGCACATTTCCAGGCTACAGAACGCTTGGAAACAGCTTCTCCCTACACCCAGACGCAGAACTCAGGTAAACTGCCTCTCTCTCCATCCAGGTTACAGAACTCCCAGAAGCTGCGTCCGCTACCCTCAGCCTACAGAAAACCCGCATATAGCGAAAGCCTACTCCCAGGCTACAGAACTCTTGGAAACAGCTTCTCTCTACATTCAACATACAGAACTCCTGGAAATTGCATCTCTCTACACTTAGGTTACAGAACTCCCGTAAGTTGCATCTCCTACATAAGGATACAGCAAACCCGATGTAAGGAATGACTACATCCAGGATACAGGACTCCAGTAAAGAGCTCCTCCCTACACCAAGGATAGAGAACTCTTGGAAACCGCATTTCCCTACATCCAGGTATCAGAGCTCCCATAAGCTGTGTCTCCTACACTCAGGATCCAGAAATCCCATACACTGCGTAATGCCTCTTGCCAGGCTACAGAACACTTGGAAGAGCTTCTCCCTATACCCAGATACAGAACATAGGTAAACTGCCTCTCTCTCCATCCAGGTAACAGAGCTCCAATCAGCTGCGTCTGCAGCACTCAGCATACAGAAAACCCGCATATAGCGAATGCCTAATTACCAGCTACAGAATTCCAGGAAACAGCTCCTCTCTACACCAAGAATGGAGAATTCCTGGAAACTGTGTCTCTCTACATCCAGGGAACAGAGCTTCCATACGCTGCCTCTCCTACACTCACTATGCAGCAATCCCATACACTGTGTATGCACATTTCCAGGCTACAGAACGCTTGGAAACAGCTTCTCCCTACACCCAGACGCAGAACTCAGGTAAACTGCCTCTCTCTCCATCCAGGTTACAGAACTCCCAGAAGCTGCGTCTGCTACCCTCAGCCTACAGAAAACCCGCATATAGCGAAAGCCTACTCCCAGGCTACAGAACTCTTGGAAACAGCTTCTCTCTACATTCAACATACAGAACTCCTGGAAATTGCATCTCTCTACACTTAGGTTACAGAACTCCCGTAAGTTGCATCTCCTACATAAGGATACAGCAAACCCGATGTAAGCAATGACTACATCCAGGATACAGGTCTCCAGTAAACAGCTCCTCCCTACACCAAGGATAGAGAACTCTTGGAAACCGCATTTCCCTACATCCAGGTACCAGAGCTCCCATAAGCTGTGTCTCCTACACTCAGGATCCAGAAATCCCATACACTGCGTATGCCTCTTGCCAGGCTACAGAACACTTGGGAAGAGCTTCTCCCCTATACCCAGATACAGAACATAGGTAAACTGCCTCTCTCTACATCCAGGTAACAGAGCTCCAATCAGCTGCGTCTGCAGCACTCAGCATCCAGAAAACCCGCATATAGCGAATGCCTAATTACCAGCTACAGAATTCCAGGAAACAGCTCCTCTCTACACCAAGAATGGAGAATTCCTGGAAACTGTGTCTCTCTACATCCAGGGAACAGAGCTTCCATACGCTGCCTCTCCTACACTCACTATGCAGCAATCCCATACACTGCGTATGCACATTTCCAGGCTACAGAACGCTTGGAAACAGCTTCTCCCTACACCCAGACGCAGAACTCAGGTAAACTGCCTCTCTCTCCATCCAGGTTACAGAACTCCCAGAAGCTGCGTCTGCTACCCTCAGCCTACAGAAAACCCGCATATAGCGAAAGCCTACTCCCAGGCTACAGAACTCTTGGAAACAGCTTCTCTCTACATTCAACATACAGAACTCCTGGAAATTGCATCTCTCTACACTTAGGTTACAGAACTCCCGTAAGTTGCATCTCCTACATAAGGATACAGCAAACCCGATGTAAGGAATGACTACATCCAGGATACAGGTCTCCGCTAAACAGCTCCTCCCTACACCAAGGATAGAGAACTCTTGGAAACCGCATTTCCCTACATCCAGGTACCAGAGCTCCCATAAGCTGTGTCTCCTACACTCAGGATCCAGAAATCCCATACACTGCGTATGCCTCTTGCCAGGCTACAGAACACTTGGAAAGAGCTTCTCCCTATACCCAGATACAGAACATAGGTAAACTGCCTCTCTCTACATCCAGGTAACAGAGCTCCAATCAGCTGCGTCTGCAGCACTCAGCATACAGAAAACCCGCATATAGCGAATGCCTAATTACCAGCTACAGAATTCCAGGAAACAGCTCCTCTCTACACCAAGAATGGAGAATTCCTGGAAACTGTGTCTCTCTACATCCAGGGAACAGAGCTTCCATACGCTGCCTCTCCTACACTCACTATGCAGCAATCCCATACACTGCGTATGCACATTTCCAGGCTACAGAACGCTTGGAAACAGCTTCTGCCTACACCCAGATGCAGAACTCAGGTAAACTGCCTCTCTCTCCATCCAGGTTACAGAACTCCCAGAAGCTGCGTCTGCTACCCTCAGGCTACAGAAAACCCGCATATAGCGAAAGCCTACTCCCAGGCTACAGAACTCTTGGAAACAGCTTCTCTCTACATTCAACATACAGAACTCCTGGAAATTGCATCTCTCTACACTTAGGTTACAGAACTCCCGTAAGTTGCATCTCCTACATAAGGATACAGCAAACCCGATGTAAGGAATGACTACATCCAGGATACAGGTCTCCACTAAACAGCTCCTCCCTACACCAAGGATAGAGAACTCTTGGAAACCGCATTTCCCTACATCCAGGTACCAGAGCTCCCATAAGCTGTGTCTCCTACACTCAGGATCCAGAAATCCCATACACTGCGTATGCCTCTTGCCAGGCTACAGAACACTTGGAAAGAGCTTCTCCCTATACCCAGATACAGAACATAGGTAAACTGCCTCTCTCTACATCCAGGTAACAGAGCTCCAATCAGCTGCGTCTGCAGCACTCAGCATACAGAAAACCCGCATAGAGCGAATGCCTAATTACCAGCTACAGAATTCCAGGAAACAGCTCCTCTCTACACCAAGAATGGAGAATTCCTGGAAACTGTGTCTCTCTACATCCAGGGAACAGAGCTTCCATACGCTGCCTCTCCTACACTCACTATGCAGCAATCCCATACACTGTGTATGCACATTTCCAGGCTACAGAACGCTTGGAAACAGCTTCTGCCTACACCCAGATGCAGAACTCAGGTAAACTGCCTCTCTCTCCATCCAGGTTACAGAACTCCCAGAAGCTGCGTCCGCTACCCTCAGCCTACAGAAAACCCGCATATAGCGAAAGCCTACTCCCAGGCTACAGAACTCTTGGAAACAGCTTCTCTCTACATTCAACATACAGAACTCCTGGAAATTGCATCTCTCTACACTTAGGTTACAGAACTCCCGTAAGTTGCATCTCCTACATAAGGATACAGCAAACCCGATGTAAGGAATGACTACATCCAGGATACAGTTCTCCACTAAACAGCTCCTCCCTTCACCAAGGATAGAGAACTCTTGGAAACCGCATTTCCTTACATCCAGGTACCAGAGCTCCCATAAGCTGTGTCTCCTACACTCAGGATCCAGAAATCCCATACACTGCGTATGCCTCTTGCCAGGCTACAGAACACTTGGGAAGAGCTTCTCCCTATACCCAGATACAGAACATAGGTAAACTGCCTCTCTCTACATCCAGGTAACAGAGCTCCAATCAGCTGCGTCTGCAGCACTCAGCATCCAGAAAACCCGCATATAGCGAATGCCTAATTACCAGCTACAGAATTCCAGGAAACAGCTCCTCTCTACACCAAGAATGGAGAATTCCTGGAAACTGTGTCTCTCTACATCCAGGGAACAGAGCTTCCATACGCTGCCTCTCCTACACTCACTATGCAGCAATCCCATACACTGCGTATGCACATTTCCAGGCTACAGAACGCTTGGAAACAGCTTCTCCCTACACCCAGATGCAGACTCAGGTAAACTGCCTCTCTCTCCATCCAGGTTACAGAACTCCCAGAAGCTGCGTCTGCTACCCTCAGCCTACAGAAAACCCGCATATAGCGAAAGCCTACTCCCAGGCTACAGAACTCTTGGAAACAGCTTCTCTCTACAGTCAACATACAGAACTCCTGGAAATTGCATCTCTCTACACTTAGGTTACAGAACTCCCGTAAGTTGCATCTCCTACATAAGGATACAGCAAACCCGATGTAAGGAATGACTACATCCAGGATACAGGTCTCCAGTAAACAGCTCCTCCCTACACCAAGGATAGAGAACTCTTGGAAACCGCATTTCCCTACATCCAGGTACCAGAGCTCCCATAAGCTGTGTCTCCTACACTCAGGATCCAGAAATCCCATACACTGCGTATGCCTCTTGCCAGGCTACAGAACACTTGGAAAGAGTTTCTCCCTATACCCAGATACAGAACATAGGTAAACTGCCTCTCTCTCCATCCAGGTAACAGAGCTCCAATCAGCTGCGTCTGCAGCACTCAGCATACAGAAAACCCGCATATAGCGAATGCCCAATTACCAGCTACAGAATTCCAGGAAACAGCTCCTCTCTACACCAAGAATGGAGAATTCCTGGAAACTGTGTCTCTCTACATCCAGGGAACAGAGCTTCCATACGCTGCCTCTCCTACACTCACTATGCAGCAATCCCATACACTGCGTATGCACATTTCCAGGCTACAGAACGCTTGGAAACAGCTTCTGCCTACACCCAGATGCAGAACTCAGGTAAACTGCCTCTCTCTCCATCCAGGTTACAGAACTCCCAGAAGCTGCGTCTGCTACCCTCAGCCTACAGAAAACCTGCATATAGCGAAAGCCTACTCCCAGGCTACAGAACTCTTGGAAACAGCTTCTCTCTACATTCAACATACAGAACTCCTGGAAATTGCATCTCTCTACACTTAGGTTACAGAACTCCCGTAAGTTGCATCTCCTACATAAGGATACAGCAAACCCGATGTAAGGAATGACTACATCCAGGATACAGGTCTCCACTAAACAGCTCCTCCCTACACCAAGGATAGAGAACTCTTGGAAACCGCATTTCCCTACATCCAGGTACCAGAGCTCCCATAAGCTGTGTCTCCTACACTCAGGATCCAGAAATCCCATACACTGCGTATGCCTCTTGCCAGGCTACAGAACACTTGGGAAGAGCTTCTCCCTATACCCAGATACAGAACATAGGTAAACTGCCTCTCTCTCCATCCAGGTAACAGAGCTCCAATCAGCTGCGTCTGCAGCACTCAGCATCCAGAAAACCCGTATATAGCGAATGCCTAATTACCAGCTACAGAATTCCAGGAAACAGCTCCTCTCTACACCAAGAATGGAGAATTCCTGGAAACTGTGTCTCTCTACATCCAGGGAACAGAGCTTCCATACGCTGCCTCTCCTACACTCACTATGCAGCAATCCCATACACTGCGTATGCACATTTCCAGGCTACAGAACGCTTGGAAACAGCTTCTCCCTACACCCAGATGCAGAACTCAGGTAAACTGCCTCTCTCTCCATCCAGGTTACAGAACTCCCAGAAGCTGCGTCTGCTACCCTCAGCCTACAGAAAACCCGCATATAGCGAAAGCCTACTCCCAGGCTACAGAACTCTTGGAAACAGCTTCTCTCTACATTCAACATACAGAACTCCTGGAAATTGCATCTCTCTACACTTAGGTTACAGAACTCCCGTAAGTTGCATCTCCTACATAAGGATACAGCAAACCCGATGTAAGGAATGACTACATCCAGGATACAGGTCTCCAGTAAACAGCTCCTCCCTACACCAAGGATAGAGAACTCTTGGAAACCGCATTTCCCTACATCCAGGTACCAGAGCTCCCATAAGCTGTGTCTCCTACACTCAGGATCCAGAAATCCCATACACTGCGTATGCCTCTTGCCAGGCTACAGAACACTTGGGAAGAGCTTCTCCCTATACCCAGATACAGAACATAGGTAAACTGCCTCTCTCTACATCCAGGTAACAGAGCTCCAATCAGCTGCGTCTGCAGCACTCAGCATACAGAAAACCCGCATATAGCGAATGCCTAATTACCAGCTACAGAATTCCAGGAAACAGCTCCTCTCTACACCAAGAATGGAGAATTCCTGGAAACTGTGTCTCTCTACATCCAGGGAACAGAGCTTCCATACGCTGCCTCTCCTACACTCACTATGCAGCAATCCCATACACTGCGTATGCACATTTCCAGGCTACAGAACGCTTGGAAACAGCTTCTCCCTACACCCAGACGCAGAACTCAGGTAAACTGCCTCTCTCTCCATCCAGGTTACAGAACTCCCAGAAGCTGCGTCTGCTACCCTCAGCCTACAGAAAACCCGCATATAGCGAAAGCCTACTCCCAGGCTACAGAACTCTTGGAAACAGCTTCTCTCTACATTCAACATACAGAACTCCTGGAAATTGCATCTCTCTACACTTAGGTTACAGAACTCCCGTAAGTTGCATCTCCTACATAAGGATACAGCAAACCCGATGTAAGGAATGACTACATCCAGGATACAGGTCTCCACTAAACAGCTCCTCCCTACACCAAGGATAGAGAACTCTTGGAAACCGCATTTCCCTACATCCAGGTACCAGAGCTCCCATAAGCTGTGTCTCCTACACTCAGGATCCAGAAATCCCATACACTGCGTATGCCTCTTGCCAGGCTACAGAACACTTGGAAAGAGCTTCTCCCTATACCCAGACACAGAACATAGGTAAATGCCTCTCTCTACATCCAGGTAACTGAGCTCCAATCAGCTGCGTCTGCAGCACTCAGCATCCAGAAAACCCGCATATAGCGAATGCCTAATTACCAGCTACAGAATTCCAGGAAACAGCTCCTCTCTACACCAAGAATGGAGAATTCCTGGAAACTGTGTCTCTCTACATCCAGGGAACAGAGCTTCCATACGCTGCCTCTCCTACACTCACTATGCAGCAATCCCTTACACTGTGTATGCACATTTCCAGGCTACAGAACGCTTGGAAACAGCTTCTGCCTACACCCAGATGCAGAACTCAGGTAAACTGCCTCTCTCTCCATCCAGGTTACAGAACTCCCAGAAGCTGCGTCTGCTACCCTCAGCCTACAGAAAACCCGCATATAGCGAAAGCCTACTCCCAGGCTACAGAACTCTTGGAAACAGCTTCTCTCTACATTCAACATACAGAACTCCTGGAAATTGCATCTCTCTACACTTAGGTTACAGAACTCCCGTAAGTTGCATCTCCTACATAAGGATACAGCAAACCCGATGTAAGGAATGACTACATCCAGGATACAGGTCTCCACTAAACAGCTCCTCCTTACACCAAGGATAGAGAACTCTTGGAAACCGCATTTCCCTACATCCAGGTACCAGAGCTCCCATAAGCTGTGTCTCCTACACTCAGGATCCAGAAATCCCATACACTGCGTATGCCTCTTGCCAGGCTACAGAACACTTGGGAAGAGCTTCTCCCTATACCCAGATACAGAACATAGGTAAACTGCCTCTCTCTCCATCCAGGTAACAGAGCTCCAATCAGCTGCGTCTGCAGCACTCAGCATACAGAAAACCCGCATATAGCGAATGCCTAATTACCAGCTACAGAATTCCAGGAAACAGCTCCTCTCTACACCAAGAATGGAGAATTCCTGGAAACTGTGTCTCTCTACATCCAGGGAACAGAGCTTCCATACGCTGCCTCTCCTACACTCACTATGCAGCAATCCCATACACTGCGTATGCACATTTCCAGGCTACAGAACGCTTGGAAACAGCTTCTCCCTACACCCAGACGCAGAACTCAGGTAAACTGCCTCTCTCTCCATCCAGGTTACAGAACTCCCAGAAGCTGCGTCTGCTACCCTCAGCCTACAGAAAACCCGCATATAGCGAAAGCCTACTCCCAGGCTACAGAACTCTTGGAAACAGCTTCTCTCTACATTCAACATACAGAACTCCTGGAAATTGCATCTCTCTACACTTAGGTTACAGAACTCCCGTAAGTTGCATCTCCTACATAAGGATACAGCAAACCCGATGTAAGGAATGACTACATCCAGGATACAGGTCTCCACTAAACAGCTCCTCCCTACACCAAGGATAGAGAACTCTTGGAAACCGCATTTCCCTACATCCAGGTATCAGAGCTCCCATAAGCTGTGTCTCCTACACTCAGGATCCAGAAATCCCATACACTGCGTATGCCTCTTGCCAGGCTACAGAACACTTGGGAAGAGCTTCTCCCTATACCCAGATACAGAACATAGGTAAACTGCCTCTCTCTACATCCAGGTAACAGAGCTCCAATCAGCTGCGTCTGCAGCACTCAGCATACAGAAAACCCGCATATAGCGAATGCCTAATTACCAGCTACAGAATTCCAGGAAACAGCTCCTCTCTACACCAAGAATGGAGAATTCCTGGAAACTGTGTCTCTCTACATCCAGGGAACAGAGCTTCCATACGCTGCCTCTCCTACACTCACTATGCAGCAATCCCATACACTGCGTATGCACATTTCCAGGCTACAGAACGCTTGGAAACAGCTTCTCCCTACACCCAGACGCAGAACTCAGGTAAACTGCCTCTCTCTCCATCCAGGTTACAGAACTCCCAGAAGCTGCATCTGCTACCCTCAGCCTACAGAAAACCCGCATATAGCGAAAGCCTACTCCCAGGCTACAGAACTCTTGGAAACAGCTTCTCTCTACATTCAACATACAGAACTCCTGGAAATTGCATCTCTCTACACTTAGGTTACAGAACTCCCGTAAGTTGCATCTCCTACATAAGGATACAGCAAACCCGATGTAAGGAATGACTACATCCAGGATACAGGTCTCCACTAAACAGCTCCTCACTACACCAAGGATAGAGAACTCTTGGAAACCGCATTTCCCTACATCCAGGTACCAGAGCTCCCATAAGCTCTGTCTCCTACACTCAGGATCCAGAAATCCCATACACTGCGTATGCCTCTTGCCAGGCTACAGAACACTTGGGAAGAGCTTCTCCCTATACCCAGATACAGAACATAGGTAAACTGCCTCTCTCTCCATCCAGGTAACAGAGCTCCAATCAGCTGCGTCTGCAGCACTCAGCATACAGAAAACCCGCATATAGCGAATGCCTAATTACCAGCTACAGAATTCCAGGAAACAGCTCCTCTCTACACCAAGAATGGAGAATTCCTGGAAACTGTGTCTCTCTACATCCAGGGAACAGAGCTTCCATACGCTGCCTCTCCTACACTCACTATGCAGCAATCCCATACACTGCGTATGCACATTTCCAGGCTACAGAACGCTTGGAAACAGCTTCTCCCTACACCCAGACGCAGAACTCAGGTAAACTGCCTCTCTCTCCATCCAGGTTACAGAACTCCCAGAAGCTGCGTCTGCTACCCTCAGCCTACAGAAAACCCGCATATAGCGAAAGCCTACTCCCAGGCTACAGAACTCTTGGAAACAGCTTCTCTCTACATTCAACATACAGAACTCCTGGAAATTGCATCTCTCTACACTTAGGTTACAGAACTCCCGTAAGTTGCATCTCCTACATAAGGATACAGCAAACCCGATGTAAGGAATGACTACATCCAGGATACAGGTCTCCACTAAACAGCTCCTCCCTACACCAAGGATAGAGAACTCTTGGAAACCGCATTTCCCTACATCCAGGTATCAGAGCTCCCATAAGCTGTGTCTCCTTCACTCAGGATCCAGAAATCCCATACACTGCGTATGCCTCTTGCCAGGCTACAGAACACTTGGGAAGAGCTTCTCCCTATACCCAGATACAGAACATAGGTAAACTGCCTCTCTCTACATCCAGGTAACAGAGCTCCAATCAGCTGCGTCTGCAGCACTCAGCATACAGAAAACCCGCATATAGCGAATGCCTAATTACCAGCTACAGAATTCCAGGAAACAGCTCCTCTCTACACCAAGAATGGAGAATTCCTGGAAACTGTGTCTCTCTACATCCAGGGAACAGAGCTTCCATACGCTGCCTCTCCTACACTCACTATGCAGCAATCCCATACACTGCGTATGCACATTTCCAGGCTACAGAACGCTTGGAAACAGCTTCTCCCTACACCCAGACGCAGAACTCAGGTAAACTGCCTCTCTCTCCATCCAGGTTACAGAACTCCCAGAAGCTGCGTCTGCTACCCTCAGCCTACAGAAAACCCGCATATAGCGAAAGCCTACTCCCAGGCTACAGAACTCTTGGAAACAGCTTCTCTCTACATTCAACATACAGAACTCCTGGAAATTGCATCTCTCTACACTTAGGTTACAGAACTCCCGTAAGTTGCATCTCCTACATAAGGATACAGCAAACCCGATGTAAGGAATGACTACATCCAGGATACAGGTCTCCACTAAACAGCTCCTCCCTACACCAAGGATAGAGAACTCTTGGAAACCGCATTTCCCTACATCCAGGTATCAGAGCTCCCATAAGCTGTGTCTCCTACACTCAGGATCCAGAAATCCCATACACTGCGTATGCCTCTTGCCAGGCTACAGAACACTTGGGAAGAGCTTCTCCCTATACCCAGATACAGAACATAGGTAAACTGCCTCTCTCTACATCCAGGTAACAGAGCTCCAATCAGCTGCGTCTGCAGCACTCAGCATACAGAAAACCCGCATATAGCGAATGCCTAATTACCAGCTACAGAATTCCAGGAAACAGCTCCTCTCTACACCAAGAATGGAGAATTCCTGGAAACTGTGTCTCTCTACATCCAGGGAACAGAGCTTCCATACGCTGCCTCTCCTACACTCACTATGCAGCAATCCCATACACTGCGTATGCACATTTCCAGGCTACAGAACGCTTGGAAACAGCTTCTCCCTACACCCAGACGCAGAACTCAGGTAAACTGCCTCTCTCTCCATCCAGGTTACAGAACTCCCAGAAGCTGCGTCTGCTACCCTCAGCCTACAGAAAACCCGCATATAGCGAAAGCCTACTCCCAGGCTACAGAACTCTTGGAAACAGCTTCTCTCTACATTCAACATACAGAACTCCTGGAAATTGCATCTCTCTACACTTAGGTTACAGAACTCCCGTAAGTTGCATCTCCTACATAAGGATACAGCAAACCCGATGTAAGGAATGACTACATCCAGGATACAGGTCTCCACTAAACAGCTCCTCCCTACACCAAGGATAGAGAACTCTTGGAAACCGCATTTCCCTACATCCAGGTACCAGAGCTCCCATAAGCTCTGTCTCCTACACTCAGGATCCAGAAATCCCATACACTGCGTATGCCTCTTGCCAGGCTACAGAACACTTGGGAAGAGCTTCTCCCTATACCCAGATACAGAACATAGGTAAACTGCCTCTCTCTCCATCCAGGTAACAGAGCTCCAATCAGCTGCGTCTGCAGCACTCAGCATACAGAAAACCCGCATATAGCGAATGCCTAATTACCAGCTACAGAATTCCAGGAAACAGCTACTCTCTACACCAAGAATGGAGAATTCCTGGAAACTGTGTCTCTCTACATCCAGGGAACAGAGCTTCCATACGCTGCCTCTCCTACACTCACTATGCAGCAATCCCATACACTGCGTATGCACATTTCCAGGCTACAGAACGCTTGGAAACAGCTTCTCCCTACACCCAGACGCAGAACTCAGGTAAACTGCCTCTCTCTCCATCCAGGTTACAGAACTCCCAGAAGCTGCGTCTGCTACCCTCAGCCTACAGAAAACCCGCATATAGCGAAAGCCTACTCCCAGGCTACAGAACTCTTGGAAACAGCTTCTCTCTACATTCAACATACAGAACTCCTGGAAATTGCATCTCTCTACACTTAGGTTACAGAACTCCCGTAAGTTGCATCTCCTACATAAGGATACAGCAAACCCGATGTAAGGAATGACTACATCCAGGATACAGGTCTCCACTAAACAGCTCCTCCCTACACCAAGGATAGAGAACTCTTGGAAACCGCATTTCCCTACATCCAGGTACCAGAGCTCCCATAAGCTGTGTCTCCTACACTCAGGATCCAGAAATCCCATACACTGCGTATGCCTCTTGCCAGGCTACAGAACACTTGGGAAGAGCTTCTCCCTATACCCAGATACAGAACATAGGTAAACTGCCTCTCTCTCCATCCAGGTAACAGAGCTCCAATCAGCTGCGTCTGCAGCACTCAGCATCCAGAAAACCCGCATATAGCGAATGCCTAATTACCAGCTACAGAATTCCAGGAAACAGCTCCTCTCTACACCAAGAATGGAGAATTCCTGGAAACTGTGTCTCTCTACATCCAGGGAACAGAGCTTCCATACGCTGCCTCTCCTACACTCACTATGCAGCAATCCCATACACTGCGTATGCACATTTCCAGGCTACAGAACGCTTGGAAACAGCTTCTCCCTACACCCAGACGCAGAACTCAGGTAAACTGCCTCTCTCTCCATCCAGGTTACAGAACTCCCAGAAGCTGCGTCTGCTACCCTCAGCCTACAGAAAACCCGCATATAGCGAAAGCCTACTCCCAGGCTACAGAACTCTTGGAAACAGCTTCTCTCTACATTCAACATACAGAACTCCTGGAAATTGCATCTCTCTACACTTAGGTTACAGAACTCCCGTAAGTTGCATCTCCTACATAAGGATACAGCAAACCCGATGTAAGGAATGACTACATCCAGGATACAGGTCTCCACTAAACAGCTCCTCCCTACACCAAGGATAGAGAACTCTTGGAAACCGCATTTCCCTACATCCAGGTATCAGAGCTCCCATAAGCTGTGTCTCCTACACTCAGGATCCAGAAATCCCATACACTGCGTATGCCTCTTGCCAGGCTACAGAACACTTGGGAAGAGCTTCTCCCTATACCCAGATACAGAACATAGGTAAACTGCCTCTCTCTACATCCAGGTAACAGAGCTCCAATCAGCTGCGTCTGCAGCACTCAGCATACAGAAAACCCGCATATAGCGAATGCCTAATTACCAGCTACAGAATTCCAGGAAACAGCTCCTCTCTACACCAAGAATGGAGAATTCCTGGAAACTGTGTCTCTCTACATCCAGGGAACAGAGCTTCCATACGCTGCCTCTCCTACACTCACTATGCAGCAATCCCATACACTGCGTATGCACATTTCCAGGCTACAGAACGCTTGGAAACAGCTTCTCCCTACACCCAGACGCAGAACTCAGGTAAACTGCCTCTCTCTCCATCCAGGTTACAGAACTCCCAGAAGCTGCGTCTGCTACCCTCAGCCTACAGAAAACCCGCATATAGCGAAAGCCTACTCCCAGGCTACAGAACTCTTGGAAACAGCTTCTCTCTACATTCAACATACAGAACTCCTGGAAATTGCATCTCTCTACACTTAGGTTACAGAACTCCCGTAAGTTGCATCTCCTACATAAGGATACAGCAAACCCGATGTAAGGAATGACTACATCCAGGATACAGGTCTCCACTAAACAGCTCCTCCCTACACCAAGGATAGAGAACTCTTGGAAACCGCATTTCCCTACATCCAGGTACCAGAGCTCCCATAAGCTCTGTCTCCTACACTCAGGATCCAGAAATCCCATACACTGCGTATGCCTCTTGCCAGGCTACAGAACACTTGGGAAGAGCTTCTCCCTATACCCAGATACAGAACATAGGTAAACTGCCTCTCTCTACATCCAGGTAACAGAGCTCCAATCAGCTGCGTCTGCAGCACTCAGCATACAGAAAACCCGCATATAGCGAATGCCTAATTACCAGCTACAGAATTCCAGGAAACAGCTCCTCTCTACACCAAGAATGGAGAATTCCTGGAAACTGTGTCTCTCTACATCCAGGGAACAGAGCTTCCATACGCTGCCTCTCCTACACTCACTATGCAGCAATCCCATACACTGCGTATGCACATTTCCAGGCTACAGAACGCTTGGAAACAGCTTCTCCCTACACCCAGACGCAGAACTCAGGTAAACTGCCTCTCTCTCCATCCAGGTTACAGAACTCCCAGAAGCTGCGTCTGCTACCCTCAGCCTACAGAAAACCCACATATAGCGAAAGCCTACTCCCAGGCTACAGAACTCTTGGAAACAGCTTCTCTCTACATTCAACATACAGAACTCCTGGAAATTGCATCTCTCTACACTTAGGTTACAGAACTCCCGTAAGTTGCATCTCCTACATAAGGATACAGCAAACCCGATGTAAGGAATGACTACATCCAGGATACAGGTCTCCACTAAACAGCTCCTCCCTACACCAAGGATAGAGAACTCTTGGAAACCGCATTTCCCTACATCCAGGTACCAGAGCTCCCATAAGCTGTGTCTCCTACACTCAGGATCCAGAAATCCCATACACTGCGTATGCCTCTTGCCAGGCTACAGAACACTTGGGAAGAGCTTCTCCCTATACCCAGATACAGAACATAGGTAAACTGCCTCTCTCTCCATCCAGGTAACAGAGCTCCAATCAGCTGCGTCTGCAGCACTCAGCATCCAGAAAACCCGCATATAGCGAATGCCTAATTACCAGCTACAGAATTCCAGGAAACAGCTCCTCTCTACACCAAGAATGGAGAATTCCTGGAAACTGTGTCTCTCTACATCCAGGGAACAGAGCTTCCATACGCTGCCTCTCCTACACTCACTATGCAGCAATCCCATACACTGCGTATGCACATTTCCAGGCTACAGAACGCTTGGAAACAGCTTCTCCCTACACCCAGACGCAGAACTCAGGTAAACTGCCTCTCTCTCCATCCAGGTTACAGAACTCCCAGAAGCTGCGTCTGCTACCCTCAGCCTACAGAAAACCCGCATATAGCGAAAGCCTACTCCCAGGCTACAGAACTCTTGGAAACAGCTTCTCTCTACATTCAACATACAGAACTCCTGGAAATTGCATCTCTCTACACTTAGGTTACAGAACTCCCGTAAGTTGCATCTCCTACATAAGGATACAGCAAACCCGATGTAAGGAATGACTACATCCAGGATACAGGTCTCCACTAAACAGCTCCTCCCTACACCAAGGATAGAGAACTCTTGGAAACCGCATTTCCCTACATCCAGGTATCAGAGCTCCCATAAGCTGTGTCTCCTACACTCAGGATCCAGAAATCCCATACACTGCGTATGCCTCTTGCCAGGCTACAGAACACTTGGGAAGAGCTTCTCCCTATACCCAGATACAGAACATAGGTAAACTGCCTCTCTCTACATCCAGGTAACAGAGCTCCAATCAGCTGCGTCTGCAGCACTCAGCATACAGAAAACCCGCATATAGCGAATGCCTAATTACCAGCTACAGAATTCCAGGAAACAGCTCCTCTCTACACCAAGAATGGAGAATTCCTGGAAACTGTGTCTCTCTACATCCAGGGAACAGAGCTTCCATACGCTGCCTCTCCTACACTCACTATGCAGCAATCCCATACACTGCGTATGCACATTTCCAGGCTACAGAACGCTTGGAAACAGCTTCTCCCTACACCCAGACGCAGAACTCAGGTAAACTGCCTCTCTCTCCATCCAGGTTACAGAACTCCCAGAAGCTGCGTCTGCTACCCTCAGCCTACAGAAAACCCGCATATAGCGAAAGCCTACTCCCAGGCTACAGAACTCTTGGAAACAGCTTCTCTCTACATTCAACATACAGAACTCCTGGAAATTGCATCTCTCTACACTTAGGTTACAGAACTCCCGTAAGTTGCATCTCCTACATAAGGATACAGCAAACCCGATGTAAGGAATGACTACATCCAGGATACAGGTCTCCACTAAACAGCTCCTCACTACACCAAGGATAGAGAACTCTTGGAAACCGCATTTCCCTACATCCAGGTACCAGAGCTCCCATAAGCTCTGTCTCCTACACTCAGGATCCAGAAATCCCATACACTGCGTATGCCTCTTGCCAGGCTACAGAACACTTGGGAAGAGCTTCTCCCTATACCCAGATACAGAACATAGGTAAACTGCCTCTCTCTCCATCCAGGTAACAGAGCTCCAATCAGCTGCGTCTGCAGCACTCAGCATACAGAAAACCCGCATATAGCGAATGCCTAATTACCAGCTACAGAATTCCAGGAAACAGCTACTCTCTACACCAAGAATGGAGAATTCCTGGAAACTGTGTCTCTCTACATCCAGGGAACAGAGCTTCCATACGCTGCCTCTCCTACACTCACTATGCAGCAATCCCATACACTGCGTATGCACATTTCCAGGCTACAGAACGCTTGGAAACAGCTTCTCCCTACACCCAGACGCAGAACTCAGGTAAACTGCCTCTCTCTCCATCCAGGTTACAGAACTCCCAGAAGCTGCGTCTGCTACCCTCAGCCTACAGAAAACCCGCATATAGCGAAAGCCTACTCCCAGGCTACAGAACTCTTGGAAACAGCTTCTCTCTACATTCAACATACAGAACTCCTGGAAATTGCATCTCTCTACACTTAGGTTACAGAACTCCCGTAAGTTGCATCTCCTACATAAGGATACAGCAAACCCGATGTAAGGAATGACTACATCCAGGATACAGGTCTCCACTAAACAGCTCCTCCCTACACCAAGGATAGAGAACTCTTGGAAACCGCATTTCCCTACATCCAGGTATCAGAGCTCCCATAAGCTGTGTCTCCTACACTCAGGATCCAGAAATCCCATACACTGCGTATGCCTCTTGCCAGGCTACAGAACACTTGGGAAGAGCTTCTCCCTATACCCAGATACAGAACATAGGTAAACTGCCTCTCTCTACATCCAGGTAACAGAGCTCCAATCAGCTGCGTCTGCAGCACTCAGCATACAGAAAACCCGCATATAGCGAATGCCTAATTACCAGCTACAGAATTCCAGGAAACAGCTCCTCTCTACACCAAGAATGGAGAATTCCTGGAAACTGTGTCTCTCTACATCCAGGGAACAGAGCTTCCATACGCTGCCTCTCCTACACTCACTATGCAGCAATCCCATACACTGCGTATGCACATTTCCAGGCTACAGAACGCTTGGAAACAGCTTCTCCCTACACCCAGACGCAGAACTCAGGTAAACTGCCTCTCTCTCCATCCAGGTTACAGAACTCCCAGAAGCTGCGTCTGCTACCCTCAGCCTACAGAAAACCCGCATATAGCGAAAGCCTACTCCCAGGCTACAGAACTCTTGGAAACAGCTTCTCTCTACATTCAACATACAGAACTCCTGGAAATTGCATCTCTCTACACTTAGGTTACAGAACTCCCGTAAGTTGCATCTCCTACATAAGGATACAGCAAACCCGATGTAAGGAATGACTACATCCAGGATACAGGTCTCCACTAAACAGCTCCTCCCTACACCAAGGATAGAGAACTCTTGGAAACCGCATTTCCCTACATCCAGGTATCAGAGCTCCCATAAGCTGTGTCTCCTACACTCAGGATCCAGAAATCCCATACACTGCGTATGCCTCTTGCCAGGCTACAGAACACTTGGGAAGAGCTTCTCCCTATACCCAGATACAGAACATAGGTAAACTGCCTCTCTCTACATCCAGGTAACAGAGCTCCAATCAGCTGCGTCTGCAGCACTCAGCATACAGAAAACCCGCATATAGCGAATGCCTAATTACCAGCTACAGAATTCCAGGAAACAGCTCCTCTCTACACCAAGAATGGAGAATTCCTGGAAACTGTGTCTCTCTACATCCAGGGAACAGAGCTTCCATACGCTGCCTCTCCTACACTCACTATGCAGCAATCCCATACACTGCGTATGCACATTTCCAGGCTACAGAACGCTTGGAAACAGCTTCTCCCTACACCCAGACGCAGAACTCAGGTAAACTGCCTCTCTCTCCATCCAGGTTACAGAACTCCCAGAAGCTGCGTCTGCTACCCTCAGCCTACAGAAAACCCGCATATAGCGAAAGCCTACTCCCAGGCTACAGAACTCTTGGAAACAGCTTCTCTCTACATTCAACATACAGAACTCCTGGAAATTGCATCTCTCTACACTTAGGTTACAGAACTCCCGTAAGTTGCATCTCCTACATAAGGATACAGCAAACCCGATGTAAGGAATGACTACATCCAGGATACAGGTCTCCACTAAACAGCTCCTCCCTACACCAAGGATAGAGAACTCTTGGAAACCGCATTTCCCTACATCCAGGTACCAGAGCTCCCATAAGCTCTGTCTCCTACACTCAGGATCCAGAAATCCCATACACTGCGTATGCCTCTTGCCAGGCTACAGAACACTTGGGAAGAGCTTCTCCCTATACCCAGATACAGAACATAGGTAAACTGCCTCTCTCTCCATCCAGGTAACAGAGCTCCAATCAGCTGCGTCTGCAGCACTCAGCATACAGAAAACCCGCATATAGCGAATGCCTAATTACCAGCTACAGAATTCCAGGAAACAGCTACTCTCTACACCAAGAATGGAGAATTCCTGGAAACTGTGTCTCTCTACATCCAGGGAACAGAGCTTCCATACGCTGCCTCTCCTACACTCACTATGCAGCAATCCCATACACTGCGTATGCACATTTCCAGGCTACAGAACGCTTGGAAACAGCTTCTCCCTACACCCAGACGCAGAACTCAGGTAAACTGCCTCTCTCTCCATCCAGGTTACAGAACTCCCAGAAGCTGCGTCTGCTACCCTCAGCCTACAGAAAACCCGCATATAGCGAAAGCCTACTCCCAGGCTACAGAACTCTTGGAAACAGCTTCTCTCTACATTCAACATACAGAACTCCTGGAAATTGCATCTCTCTACACTTAGGTTACAGAACTCCCGTAAGTTGCATCTCCTACATAAGGATACAGCAAACCCGATGTAAGGAATGACTACATCCAGGATACAGGTCTCCACTAAACAGCTCCTCCCTACACCAAGGATAGAGAACTCTTGGAAACCGCATTTCCCTACATCCAGGTACCAGAGCTCCCATAAGCTGTGTCTCCTACACTCAGGATCCAGAAATCCCATACACTGCGTATGCCTCTTGCCAGGCTACAGAACACTTGGGAAGAGCTTCTCCCTATACCCAGATACAGAACATAGGTAAACTGCCTCTCTCTCCATCCAGGTAACAGAGCTCCAATCAGCTGCGTCTGCAGCACTCAGCATCCAGAAAACCCGCATATAGCGAATGCCTAATTACCAGCTACAGAATTCCAGGAAACAGCTCCTCTCTACACCAAGAATGGAGAATTCCTGGAAACTGTGTCTCTCTACATCCAGGGAACAGAGCTTCCATACGCTGCCTCTCCTACACTCACTATGCAGCAATCCCATACACTGCGTATGCACATTTCCAGGCTACAGAACGCTTGGAAACAGCTTCTGCCTACACCCAGATGCAGAACTCAGGTAAACTGCCTCTCTCTCCATCCAGGTTACAGAACTCCCAGAAGCTGCGTCTGCTACCCTCAGCCTACAGAAAACCCGCATATAGCGAAAGCCTACTCCCAGGCTACAGAACTCTTGGAAACAGCTTCTCTCTACATTCAACATACAGAACTCCTGGAAATTGCATCTCTCTACACTTAGGTTACAGAACTCCCGTAAGTTGCATCTCCTACATAAGGATACAGCAAACCCGATGTAAGGAATGACTACATCCAGGATACAGGTCTCCACTAAACAGCTCCTCCCTACACCAAGGATAGAGAACTCTTGGAAACCGCATTTCCCTACATCCAGGTACCAGAGCTCCCATAAGCTGTGTCTCCTACACTCAGGATCCAGAAATCCCATACACTGCGTATGCCTCTTGCCAGGCTACAGAACACTTGGAAAGAGCTTCTCCCTATACCCAGATACAGAACATAGGTAAACTGCCTCTCTCTCCATCCAGGTAACAGAGCTCCAATCAGCTGCGTCTGCAGCACTCAGCATCCAGAAAACCCGCATATAGCGAATGCCTAATTACCAGCTACAGAATTCCAGGAAACAGCTCCTCTCTACACCAAGAATGGAGAATTCCTGGAAACTGTGTCTCTCTACATCCAGGGAACAGAGCTTCCATACGCTGCCTCTCCTACACTCACTATGCAGCAATCCCATACACTGTGTATGCACATTTCCAGGCTACAGAACACTTGGAAACAGCTTCTCCCTACACCCAGATGCAGAATTCAGGTAAACTGCCTCTCTCTCCATCCAGGTTACAGAACTCCCAGAAGCTGCGTTTGCTACCCTCAGTATACAGAAAACCCGCGTATAGCGAAAGCCTACTCCCAGGCTACAGAACTCTTGGAAACAGCTTCTCTCTACATTCAACATACAGAACTCCTGGAAATTGCATCTCTCTACACTTAGGTTACAGAACTCCCGTAAGTTGCATCTCCTACATAAGGATACAGCAAACCCGATGTAAGGAATGACTACATCCAGGATACAGGTCTCCACTAAACAGCTCCTCCCTACACCAAGGATAGAGAACTCTTGGAAACCGCATTTCCCTACATCCAGGTACCAGAGCTCCCATAAGCTGTGTCTCCTACACTCAGGATCCAGAAATCCCATACACTGCGTATGCCTCTTGCCAGGCTACAGAACACTTGGGAAGAGCTTCTCCCTATACCCAGATACAGAACATAGGTAAACTGCCTCTCTCTCCATCCAGGTAACAGAGCTCCAATCAGCTGCGTCTGCAGCACTCAGCATCCAGAAAACCCGCATATAGCGAATGCCTAATTACCAGCTACAGAATTCCAGGAAACAGCTCCTCTCTACACCAAGAATGGAGAATTCCTGGAAACTGTGTCTCTCTACATCCAGGGAACAGAGCTTCCATACGCTGCCTCTCCTACACTCACTATGCAGCAATCCCATACACTGCGTATGCACATTTCCAGGCTACAGAACGCTTGGAAACAGCTTCTCCCTACACCCAGATGCAGAACTCAGGTAAACTGCCTCTCTCTCCATCCAGGTTACAGAACTCCCAGAAGCTGCGTCTGCTACCCTCAGCCTACAGAAAACCCGCATATAGCGAAAGCCTACTCCCAGGCTACAGAACTCTTGGAAACAGCTTCTCTCTACAGTCAACATACAGAACTCCTGGAAATTGCATCTCTCTACACTTAGGTTACAGAACTCCCGTAAGTTGCATCTCCTACATAAGGATACAGCAAACCCGATGTAAGGAATGACTACATCCAGGATACAGGTCTCCACTAAACAGCTCCTCCCTACACCAAGGATAGAGAACTCTTGGAAACCGCATTTCCCTACATCCAGGTACCAGAGCTCCCATAAGCTGTGTCTCCTACACTCAGGATCCAGAAATCCCATACACTGCGTATGCCTCTTGCCAGGCTACAGAACACTTGGGAAGAGCTTCTCCCTATACCGAGATACAGAACATAGGTAAACTGCCTCTCTCTACATCCAGGTAACAGAGCTCCAATCAGCTGCGTCTGCAGCACTCAGCATCCAGAAAACCCGCATATAGCGAATGCCTAATTACCAGCTACAGAATTCCAGGAAACAGCTCCTCTCTACACCAAGAATGGAGAATTCCTGGAAACTGTGTCTCTCTACATCCAGGGAACAGAGCTTCCATACGCTGCCTCTCCTACACTCACTATGCAGCAATCCCTTACACTGTGTATGCACATTTCCAGGCTACAGAACGCTTGGAAACAGCTTCTGCCTACACCCAGATGCAGAACTCAGGTAAACTGCCTCTCTCTCCATCCAGGTTACAGAACTCCCAGAAGCTGCGTCTGCTACCCTCAGCCTACAGAAAACCCGCATATAGCGAAAGCCTACTCCCAGGCTACAGAACTCTTGGAAACAGCTTCTCTCTACATTCAACATACAGAACTCCTGGAAATTGCATCTCTCTACACTTAGGTTACAGAACTCCCGTAAGTTGCATCTCCTACATAAGGATACAGCAAACCCGATGTAAGGAATGACTACATCCAGGATACAGGTCTCCACTAAACAGCTCCTCCTTACACCAAGGATAGAGAACTCTTGGAAACCGCATTTCCCTACATCCAGGTACCAGAGCTCCCATAAGCTGTGTCTCCTACACTCAGGATCCAGAAATCCCATACACTGCGTATGCCTCTTGCCAGGCTACAGAACACTTGGGAAGAGCTTCTCCCTATACCCAGATACAGAACATAGGTAAACTGCCTCTCTCTACATCCAGGTAACAGAGCTCCAATCAGCTGCGTCTGCAGCACTCAGCATACAGAAAACCCGCATATAGCGAATGCCTAATTACCAGCTACAGAATTCCAGGAAACAGCTCCTCTCTACACCAAGAATGGAGAATTCCTGGAAACTGTGTCTCTCTACATCCAGGGAACAGAGCTTCCATACGCTGCCTCTCCTACACTCACTATGCAGCAATCCCATACACTGCGTATGCACATTTCCAGGCTACAGAACGCTTGGAAACAGCTTCTCCCTACACCCAGACGCAGAACTCAGGTAAACTGCCTCTCTCTCCATCCAGGTTACAGAACTCCCAGAAGCTGCGTCTGCTACCCTCAGCCTACAGAAAACCCGCATATAGCGAAAGCCTACTCCCAGGCTACAGAACTCTTGGAAACAGCTTCTCTCTACATTCAACATACAGAACTCCTGGAAATTGCATCTCTCTACACTTAGGTTACAGAACTCCCGTAAGTTGCATCTCCTACATAAGGATACAGCAAACCCGATGTAAGGAATGACTACATCCAGGATACAGGTCTCCACTAAACAGCTCCTCCCTACACCAAGGATAGAGAACTCTTGGAAACCGCATTTCCCTACATCCAGGTATCAGAGCTCCCATAAGCTGTGTCTCCTACACTCAGGATCCAGAAATCCCATACACTGCGTATGCCTCTTGCCAGGCTACAGAACACTTGGGAAGAGCTTCTCCCTATACCCAGATACAGAACATAGGTAAACTGCCTCTCTCTACATCCAGGTAACAGAGCTCCAATCAGCTGCGTCTGCAGCACTCAGCATACAGAAAACCCGCATATAGCGAATGCCTAATTACCAGCTACAGAATTCCAGGAAACAGCTCCTCTCTACACCAAGAATGGAGAATTCCTGGAAACTGTGTCTCTCTACATCCAGGGAACAGAGCTTCCATACGCTGCCTCTCCTACACTCACTATGCAGCAATCCCATACACTGCGTATGCACATTTCCAGGCTACAGAACGCTTGGAAACAGCTTCTCCCTACACCCAGACGCAGAACTCAGGTAAACTGCCTCTCTCTCCATCCAGGTTACAGAACTCCCAGAAGCTGCGTCTGCTACCCTCAGCCTACAGAAAACCCGCATATAGCGAAAGCCTACTCCCAGGCTACAGAACTCTTGGAAACAGCTTCTCTCTACATTCAACATACAGAACTCCTGGAAATTGCATCTCTCTACACTTAGGTTACAGAACTCCCGTAAGTTGCATCTCCTACATAAGGATACAGCAAACCCGATGTAAGGAATGACTACATCCAGGATACAGGTCTCCACTAAACAGCTCCTCCCTACACCAAGGATAGAGAACTCTTGGAAACCGCATTTCCCTACATCCAGGTACCAGAGCTCCCATAAGCTCTGTCTCCTACACTCAGGATCCAGAAATCCCATACACTGCGTATGCCTCTTGCCAGGCTACAGAACACTTGGGAAGAGCTTCTCCCTATACCCAGATACAGAACATAGGTAAACTGCCTCTCTCTCCATCCAGGTAACAGAGCTCCAATCAGCTGCGTCTGCAGCACTCAGCATACAGAAAACCCGCATATAGCGAATGCCTAATTACCAGCTACAGAATTCCAGGAAACAGCTACTCTCTACACCAAGAATGGAGAATTCCTGGAAACTGTGTCTCTCTACATCCAGGGAACAGAGCTTCCATACGCTGCCTCTCCTACACTCACTATGCAGCAATCCCATACACTGCGTATGCACATTTCCAGGCTACAGAACGCTTGGAAACAGCTTCTCCCTACACCCAGACGCAGAACTCAGGTAAACTGCCTCTCTCTCCATCCAGGTTACAGAACTCCCAGAAGCTGCGTCTGCTACCCTCAGCCTACAGAAAACCCGCATATAGCGAAAGCCTACTCCCAGGCTACAGAACTCTTGGAAACAGCTTCTCTCTACATTCAACATACAGAACTCCTGGAAATTGCATCTCTCTACACTTAGGTTACAGAACTCCCGTAAGTTGCATCTCCTACATAAGGATACAGCAAACCCGATGTAAGGAATGACTACATCCAGGATACAGGTCTCCACTAAACAGCTCCTCCCTACACCAAGGATAGAGAACTCTTGGAAACCGCATTTCCCTACATCCAGGTACCAGAGCTCCCATAAGCTGTGTCTCCTACACTCAGGATCCAGAAATCCCATACACTGCGTATGCCTCTTGCCAGGCTACAGAACACTTGGAAAGAGTTTCTCCCTATACCCAGATACAGAACATAGGTAAACTGCCTCTCTCTCCATCCAGGTAACAGAGCTCCAATCAGCTGCGTCTGCAGCACTCAGCATACAGAAAACCCGCATAGAGCGAATGCCTAATTACCAGCTACAGAATTCCAGGAAACAGCTCCTCTCTACACCAAGAATGGAGAATTCCTGGAAACTGTGTCTCTCTACATCCAGGGAACAGAGCTTCCATACGCTGCCTCTCCTACACTCACTATGCAGCAATCCCATACACTGCGTATGCACATTTCCAGGCTACAGAACGCTTGGAAACAGCTTCTGCCTACACCCAGATGCAGAACTCAGGTAAACTGCCTCTCTCTCCATCCAGGTTACAGAACTCCCAGAAGCTGCGTCTGCTACCCTCAGCCTACAGAAAACCCGCATATAGCGAAAGCCTACTCCCAGGCTACAGAACTCTTGGAAACAGCTTCTCTCTACATTCAACATACAGAACTCCTGGAAATTGCATCTCTCTACACTTAGGTTACAGAACTCCCGTAAGTTGCATCTCCTACATAAGGATACAGCAAACCCGATGTAAGGAATGACTACATCCAGGATACAGGTCTCCACTAAACAGCTCCTCCCTACACCAAGGATAGAGAACTCTTGGAAACCGCATTTCCCTACATCCAGGTACCAGAGCTCCCATAAGCTGTGTCTCCTACACTCAGGATCCAGAAATCCCATACACTGCGTATGCCTCTTGCCAGGCTACAGAACACTTGGAAAGAGCTTCTCCCTATACCCAGATACAGAACATAGGTAAACTGCCTCTCTCTCCATCCAGGTAACAGAGCTCCAATCAGCTGCGTCTGCAGCACTCAGCATCCAGAAAACCCGCATATAGCGAATGCCTAATTACCAGCTACAGAATTCCAGGAAACAGCTCCTCTCTACACCAAGAATGGAGAATTCCTGGAAACTGTGTCTCTCTACATCCAGGGAACAGAGCTTCCATACGCTGCCTCTCCTACACTCACTATGCAGCAATCCCATACACTGTGTATGCACATTTCCAGGCTACAGAACACTTGGAAACAGCTTCTCCCTACACCCAGATGCAGAACTCAGGTAAACTGCCTCTCTCTCCATCCAGGTTACAGAACTCCCAGAAGCTGCGTTTGCTACCCTCAGCATACAGAAAACCCGCGTATAGCGAAAGCCTACTCCCAGGCTACAGAACTCTTGGAAACAGCTTCTCTCTACATTCAACATACAGAACTCCTGGAAATTGCATCTCTCTACACTTAGGTTACAGAACTCCCGTAAGTTGCATCTCCTACATAAGGATACAGCAAACCCGATGTAAGGAATGACTACATCCAGGATACAGGTCTCCACTAAACAGCTCCTCCCTACACCAAGGATAGAGAACTCTTGGAAACCGCATTTCCCTACATCCAGGTACCAGAGCTCCCATAAGCTGTGTCTCCTACACTCAGGATCCAGAAATCCCATACACTGCGTATGCCTCTTGCCAGGCTACAGAACACTTGGGAAGAGCTTCTCCCTATACCCAGATACAGAACATAGGTAAACTGCCTCTCTCTCCATCCAGGTAACAGAGCTCCAATCAGCTGCGTCTGCAGCACTCAGCATCCAGAAAACCCGCATATAGCGAATGCCTAATTACCAGCTACAGAATTCCAGGAAACAGCTCCTCTCTACACCAAGAATGGAGAATTCCTGGAAACTGTGTCTCTCTACATCCAGGGAACAGAGCTTCCATACGCTGCCTCTCCTACACTCACTATGCAGCAATCCCATACACTGCGTATGCACATTTCCAGGCTACAGAACGCTTGGAAACAGCTTCTCCCTACACCCAGATGCAGAACTCAGGTAAACTGCCTCTCTCTCCATCCAGGTTACAGAACTCCCAGAAGCTGCGTCTGCTACCCTCAGCCTACAGAAAACCCGCATATAGCGAAAGCCTACTCCCAGGCTACAGAACTCTTGGAAACAGCTTCTCTCTACAGTCAACATACAGAACTCCTGGAAATTGCATCTCTCTACACTTAGGTTACAGAACTCCCGTAAGTTGCATCTCCTACATAAGGATACAGCAAACCCGATGTAAGGAATGACTACATCCAGGATACAGGTCTCCACTAAACAGCTCCTCCCTACACCAAGGATAGAGAACTCTTGGAAACCGCATTTCCCTACATCCAGGTACCAGAGCTCCCATAAGCTGTGTCTCCTACACTCAGGATCCAGAAATCCCATACACTGCGTATGCCTCTTGCCAGGCTACAGAACACTTGGGAAGAGCTTCTCCCTATACCCAGATACAGAACATAGGTAAACTGCCTCTCTCTACATCCAGGTAACAGAGCTCCAATCAGCTGCGTCTGCAGCACTCAGCATCCAGAAAACCCGCATATAGCGAATGCCTAATTACCAGCTACAGAATTCCAGGAAACAGCTCCTCTCTACACCAAGAATGGAGAATTCCTGGAAACTGTGTCTCTCTACATCCAGGGAACAGAGCTTCCATACGCTGCCTCTCCTACACTCACTATGCAGCAATCCCATACACTGCGTATGCACATTTCCAGGCTACAGAACGCTTGGAAACAGCTTCTCCCTACACCCAGATGCAGAACTCAGGTAAACTGCCTCTCTCTCCATCCAGGTTACAGAACTCCCAGAAGCTGCGTCTGCTACCCTCAGCCTACAGAAAACCCGCATATAGCGAAAGCCTACTCCCAGGCTACAGAACTCTTGGAAACAGCTTCTCTCTACAGTCAACATACAGAACTCCTGGAAATTGCATCTCTCTACACTTAGGTTACAGAACTCCCGTAAGTTGCATCTCCTACATAAGGATACAGCAAACCCGATGTAAGGAATGACTACATCCAGGATACAGGTCTCCACTAAACAGCTCCTCCCTACACCAAGGATAGAGAACTCTTGGAAACCGCATTTCCCTACATCCAGGTACCAGAGCTCCCATAAGCTGTGTCTCCTACACTCAGGATCCAGAAATCCCATACACTGCGTATGCCTCTTGCCAGGCTACAGAACACTTGGGAAGAGCTTCTCCCTATACCGAGATACAGAACATAGGTAAACTGCCTCTCTCTACATCCAGGTAACAGAGCTCCAATCAGCTGCGTCTGCAGCACTCAGCATCCAGAAAACCCGCATATAGCGAATGCCTAATTACCAGCTACAGAATTCCAGGAAACAGCTCCTCTCTACACCAAGAATGGAGAATTCCTGGAAACTGTGTCTCTCTACATCCAGGGAACAGAGCTTCCATACGCTGCCTCTCCTACACTCACTATGCAGCAATCCCTTACACTGTGTATGCACATTTCCAGGCTACAGAACGCTTGGAAACAGCTTCTGCCTACACCCAGATGCAGAACTCAGGTAAACTGCCTCTCTCTCCATCCAGGTTACAGAACTCCCAGAAGCTGCGTCTGCTACCCTCAGCCTACAGAAAACCCGCATATAGCGAAAGCCTACTCCCAGGCTACAGAACTCTTGGAAACAGCTTCTCTCTACATTCAACATACAGAACTCCTGGAAATTGCATCTCTCTACACTTAGGTTACAGAACTCCCGTAAGTTGCATCTCCTACATAAGGATACAGCAAACCCGATGTAAGGAATGACTACATCCAGGATACAGGTCTCCACTAAACAGCTCCTCCTTACACCAAGGATAGAGAACTCTTGGAAACCGCATTTCCCTACATCCAGGTACCAGAGCTCCCATAAGCTGTGTCTCCTACACTCAGGATCCAGAAATCCCATACACTGCGTATGCCTCTTGCCAGGCTACAGAACACTTGGGAAGAGCTTCTCCCTATACCCAGATACAGAACATAGGTAAACTGCCTCTCTCTACATCCAGGTAACAGAGCTCCAATCAGCTGCGTCTGCAGCACTCAGCATACAGAAAACCCGCATATAGCGAATGCCTAATTACCAGCTACAGAATTCCAGGAAACAGCTCCTCTCTACACCAAGAATGGAGAATTCCTGGAAACTGTGTCTCTCTACATCCAGGGAACAGAGCTTCCATACGCTGCCTCTCCTACACTCACTATGCAGCAATCCCATACACTGCGTATGCACATTTCCAGGCTACAGAACGCTTGGAAACAGCTTCTCCCTACACCCAGACGCAGAACTCAGGTAAACTGCCTCTCTCTCCATCCAGGTTACAGAACTCCCAGAAGCTGCGTCTGCTACCCTCAGCCTACAGAAAACCCGCATATAGCGAAAGCCTACTCCCAGGCTACAGAACTCTTGGAAACAGCTTCTCTCTACATTCAACATACAGAACTCCTGGAAATTGCATCTCTCTACACTTAGGTTACAGAACTCCCGTAAGTTGCATCTCCTACATAAGGATACAGCAAACCCGATGTAAGGAATGACTACATCCAGGATACAGGTCTCCACTAAACAGCTCCTCCCTACACCAAGGATAGAGAACTCTTGGAAACCGCATTTCCCTACATCCAGGTATCAGAGCTCCCATAAGCTGTGTCTCCTACACTCAGGATCCAGAAATCCCATACACTGCGTATGCCTCTTGCCAGGCTACAGAACACTTGGGAAGAGCTTCTCCCTATACCCAGATACAGAACATAGGTAAACTGCCTCTCTCTACATCCAGGTAACAGAGCTCCAATCAGCTGCGTCTGCAGCACTCAGCATACAGAAAACCCGCATATAGCGAATGCCTAATTACCAGCTACAGAATTCCAGGAAACAGCTCCTCTCTACACCAAGAATGGAGAATTCCTGGAAACTGTGTCTCTCTACATCCAGGGAACAGAGCTTCCATACGCTGCCTCTCCTACACTCACTATGCAGCAATCCCATACACTGCGTATGCACATTTCCAGGCTACAGAACGCTTGGAAACAGCTTCTCCCTACACCCAGACGCAGAACTCAGGTAAACTGCCTCTCTCTCCATCCAGGTTACAGAACTCCCAGAAGCTGCGTCTGCTACCCTCAGCCTACAGAAAACCCGCATATAGCGAAAGCCTACTCCCAGGCTACAGAACTCTTGGAAACAGCTTCTCTCTACATTCAACATACAGAACTCCTGGAAATTGCATCTCTCTACACTTAGGTTACAGAACTCCCGTAAGTTGCATCTCCTACATAAGGATACAGCAAACCCGATGTAAGGAATGACTACATCCAGGATACAGGTCTCCACTAAACAGCTCCTCCCTACACCAAGGATAGAGAACTCTTGGAAACCGCATTTCCCTACATCCAGGTACCAGAGCTCCCATAAGCTCTGTCTCCTACACTCAGGATCCAGAAATCCCATACACTGCGTATGCCTCTTGCCAGGCTACAGAACACTTGGGAAGAGCTTCTCCCTATACCCAGATACAGAACATAGGTAAACTGCCTCTCTCTCCATCCAGGTAACAGAGCTCCAATCAGCTGCGTCTGCAGCACTCAGCATACAGAAAACCCGCATATAGCGAATGCCTAATTACCAGCTACAGAATTCCAGGAAACAGCTACTCTCTACACCAAGAATGGAGAATTCCTGGAAACTGTGTCTCTCTACATCCAGGGAACAGAGCTTCCATACGCTGCCTCTCCTACACTCACTATGCAGCAATCCCATACACTGCGTATGCACATTTCCAGGCTACAGAACGCTTGGAAACAGCTTCTCCCTACACCCAGATGCAGAACTCAGGTAAACTGCCTCTCTCTCCATCCAGGTTACAGAACTCCCAGAAGCTGCGTCTGCTACCCTCAGCCTACAGAAAACCCGCATATAGCGAAAGCCTACTCCCAGGCTACAGAACTCTTGGAAACAGCTTCTCTCTACATTCAACATACAGAACTCCTGGAAATTGCATCTCTCTACACTTAGGTTACAGAACTCCCGTAAGTTGCATCTCCTACATAAGGATACAGCAAACCCGATGTAAGGAATGACTACATCCAGGATACAGGTCTCCACTAAACAGCTCCTCCCTACACCAAGGATAGAGAACTCTTGGAAACCGCATTTCCCTACATCCAGGTATCAGAGCTCCCATAAGCTGTGTCTCCTACACTCAGGATCCAGAAATCCCATACACTGCGTATGCCTCTTGCCAGGCTACAGAACACTTGGGAAGAGCTTCTCCCTATACCCAGATACAGAACATAGGTAAACTGCCTCTCTCTCCATCCAGGTAACAGAGCTCCAATCAGCTGCGTCTGCAGCACTCAGCATCCAGAAAACCCGCATATAGCGAATGCCTAATTACCAGCTACAGAATTCCAGGAAACAGCTCCTCTCTACACCAAGAATGGAGAATTCCTGGAAACTGTGTCTCTCTACATCCAGGGAACAGAGCTTCCATACGCTGCCTCTCCTACACTCACTATGCAGCAATCCCATACACTGCGTATGCACATTTCCAGGCTACAGAACGCTTGGAAACAGCTTCTGCCTACACCCAGATGCAGAACTCAGGTAAACTGCCTCTCAATCCATCCAGGTTACAGAACTCCCAGAAGCTGCGTCTGCTACCCTCAGCCTACAGAAAACCCGCATATAGCGAAAGCCTACTCCCAGGCTACAGAACTCTTGGAAACAGCTTCTCTCTACATTCAACATACAAAACTCCTGGAAATTGCATCTCTCTACACTTAGGTTACAGAACTCCCGTAAGTTGCATCTCCTACATAAGGATACAGCAAACCCGATGTAAGGAATGACTACATCCAGGATACAGGTCTCCACTAAACAGCTCCTCCCTACACCAAGGATAGAGAACTCTTGGAAACCGCATTTCCCTACATCCAGGTACCAGAGCTCCCATAAGCTGTGTCTCCTACACTCAGGATCCAGAAATCCCATACACTGCGTATGCCTCTTGCCAGGCTACAGAACACTTGGAAAGAGTTTCTCCCTATACCCAGATACAGAACATAGGTAAACTGCCTCTCTCTCCATCCAGGTAACAGAGCTCCAATCAGCTGCGTCTGCAGCACTCAGCATACAGAAAACCCGCATAGAGCGAATGCCTAATTACCAGCTACAGAATTCCAGGAAACAGCTCCTCTCTACACCAAGAATGGAGAATTCCTGGAAACTGTGTCTCTCTACATCCAGGGAACAGAGCTTCCATACGCTGCCTCTCCTACACTCACTATGCAGCAATCCCATACACTGCGTATGCACATTTCCAGGCTACAGAACGCTTGGAAACAGCTTCTGCCTACACCCAGATGCAGAACTCAGGTAAACTGCCTCTCTCTCCATCCAGGTTACAGAACTCCCAGAAGCTGCGTCTGCTACCCTCAGCCTACAGAAAACCCGCATATAGCGAAAGCCTACTCCCAGGCTACAGAACTCTTGGAAACAGCTTCTCTCTACATTCAACATACAGAACTCCTGGAAATTGCATCTCTCTACACTTAGGTTACAGAACTCCCGTAAGTTGCATCTCCTACATAAGGATACAGCAAACCCGATGTAAGGAATGACTACATCCAGGATACAGGTCTCCACTAAACAGCTCCTCCCTACACCAAGGATAGAGAACTCTTGGAAACCGCATTTCCCTACATCCAGGTACCAGAGCTCCCATAAGCTGTGTCTCCTACACTCAGGATCCAGAAATCCCATACACTGCGTATGCCTCTTGCCAGGCTACAGAACACTTGGAAAGAGCTTCTCCCTATACCCAGATACAGAACATAGGTAAACTGCCTCTCTCTCCATCCAGGTAACAGAGCTCCAATCAGCTGCGTCTGCAGCACTCAGCATCCAGAAAACCCGCATATAGCGAATGCCTAATTACCAGCTACAGAATTCCAGGAAACAGCTCCTCTCTACACCAAGAATGGAGAATTCCTGGAAACTGTGTCTCTCTACATCCAGGGAACAGAGCTTCCATACGCTGCCTCTCCTACACTCACTATGCAGCAATCCCATACACTGTGTATGCACATTTCCAGGCTACAGAACACTTGGAAACAGCTTCTCCCTACACCCAGATGCAGAATTCAGGTAAACTGCCTCTCTCTCCATCCAGGTTACAGAACTCCCAGAAGCTGCGTTTGCTACCCTCAGCATACAGAAAACCCGCGTATAGCGAAAGCCTACTCCCAGGCTACAGAACTCTTGGAAACAGCTTCTCTCTACATTCAACATACAGAACTCCTGGAAATTGCATCTCTCTACACTTAGGTTACAGAACTCCCGTAAGTTGCATCTCCTACATAAGGATACAGCAAACCCGATGTAAGGAATGACTACATCCAGGATACAGGTCTCCACTAAACAGCTCCTCCCTACACCAAGGATAGAGAACTCTTGGAAACCGCATTTCCCTACATCCAGGTACCAGAGCTCCCATAAGCTGTGTCTCCTACACTCAGGATCCAGAAATCCCATACACTGCGTATGCCTCTTGCCAGGCTACAGAACACTTGGGAAGAGCTTCTCCCTATACCCAGATACAGAACATAGGTAAACTGCCTCTCTCTCCATCCAGGTAACAGAGCTCCAATCAGCTGCGTCTGCAGCACTCAGCATCCAGAAAACCCGCATATAGCGAATGCCTAATTACCAGCTACAGAATTCCAGGAAACAGCTCCTCTCTACACCAAGAATGGAGAATTCCTGGAAACTGTGTCTCTCTACATCCAGGGAACAGAGCTTCCATACGCTGCCTCTCCTACACTCACTATGCAGCAATCCCATACACTGCGTATGCACATTTCCAGGCTACAGAACGCTTGGAAACAGCTTCTCCCTACACCCAGATGCAGAACTCAGGTAAACTGCCTCTCTCTCCATCCAGGTTACAGAACTCCCAGAAGCTGCGTCTGCTACCCTCAGCCTACAGAAAACCCGCATATAGCGAAAGCCTACTCCCAGGCTACAGAACTCTTGGAAACAGCTTCTCTCTACAGTCAACATACAGAACTCCTGGAAATTGCATCTCTCTACACTTAGGTTACAGAACTCCCGTAAGTTGCATCTCCTACATAAGGATACAGCAAACCCGATGTAAGGAATGACTACATCCAGGATACAGGTCTCCACTAAACAGCTCCTCCCTACACCAAGGATAGAGAACTCTTGGAAACCGCATTTCCCTACATCCAGGTACCAGAGCTCCCATAAGCTGTGTCTCCTACACTCAGGATCCAGAAATCCCATACACTGCGTATGCCTCTTGCCAGGCTACAGAACACTTGGGAAGAGCTTCTCCCTATACCCAGATACAGAACATAGGTAAACTGCCTCTCTCTACATCCAGGTAACAGAGCTCCAATCAGCTGCGTCTGCAGCACTCAGCATCCAGAAAACCCGCATATAGCGAATGCCTAATTACCAGCTACAGAATTCCAGGAAACAGCTCCTCTCTACACCAAGAATGGAGAATTCCTGGAAACTGTGTCTCTCTACATCCAGGGAACAGAGCTTCCATACGCTGCCTCTCCTACACTCACTATGCAGCAATCCCATACACTGCGTATGCACATTTCCAGGCTACAGAACGCTTGGAAACAGCTTCTGCCTACACCCAGATGCAGAACTCAGGTAAACTGCCTCTCTCTCCATCCAGGTTACAGAACTCCCAGAAGCTGCGTCTGCTACCCTCAGCCTACAGAAAACCCGCATATAGCGAAAGCCTACTCCCAGGCTACAGAACTCTTGGAAACAGCTTCTCTCTACATTCAACATACAGAACTCCTGGAAATTGCATCTCTCTACACTTAGGTTACAGAACTCCCGTAAGTTGCATCTCCTACATAAGGATACAGCAAACCCGATGTAAGGAATGACTACATCCAGGATACAGGTCTCCACTAAACAGCTCCTCCCTACACCAAGGATAGAGAACTCTTGGAAACCGCATTTCCCTACATCCAGGTACCAGAGCTCCCATAAGCTGTGTCTCCTACACTCAGGATCCAGAAATCCCATACACTGCGTATGCCTCTTGCCAGGCTACAGAACACTTGGAAAGAGCTTCTCCCTATACCCAGATACAGAACATAGGTAAACTGCCTCTCTCTACATCCAGGTAACAGAGCTCCAATCAGCTGCGTCTGCAGCACTCAGCATACAGAAAACCCGCATATAGCGAATGCCTAATTACCAGCTACAGAATTCCAGGAAACAGCTCCTCTCTACACCAAGAATGGAGAATTCCTGGAAACTGTGTCTCTCTACATCCAGGGAACAGAGCTTCCATACGCTGCCTCTCCTACACTCACTATGCAGCAATCCCATACACTGCGTATGCACATTTCCAGGCTACAGAACGCTTGGAAACAGCTTCTGCCTACACCCAGATGCAGAACTCAGGTAAACTGCCTCTCTCTCCATCCAGGTTACAGAACTCCCAGAAGCTGCGTCTGCTACCCTCAGCCTACAGAAAACCCGCATATAGCGAAAGCCTACTCCCAGGCTACAGAACTCTTGGAAACAGCTTCTCTCTACATTCAACATACAGAACTCCTGGAAATTGCATCTCTCTACACTTAGGTTACAGAACTCCCGTAAGTTGCATCTCCTACATAAGGATACAGCAAACCCGATGTAAGGAATGACTACATCCAGGATACAGGTCTCCAGTAAACAGCTCCTCCCTACACCAAGGATAGAGAACTCTTGGAAACCGCATTTCCCTACATCCAGGTACCAGAGCTCCCATAAGCTGTGTCTCCTACACTCAGGATCCAGAAATCCCATACACTGCGTATGCCTCTTGCCAGGCTACAGAACACTTGGAAAGAGTTTCTCCCTATACCCAGATACAGAACATAGGTAAACTGCCTCTCTCTCCATCCAGGTAACAGAGCTCCAATCAGCTGCGTCTGCAGCATTCAGCATACAGAAAACCCGCATATAGCGAATGCCCAATTACCAGCTACAGAATTCCAGGAAACAGCTCCTCTCTACACCAAGAATGGAGAATTCCTGGAAACTGTGTCTCTCTACATCCAGGGAACAGAGCTTCCATACGCTGCCTCTCCTACACTCACTATGCAGCAATCCCATACACTGCGTATGCACATTTCCAGGCTACAGAACGCTTGGAAACAGCTTCTGCCTACACCCAGATGCAGAACTCAGGTAAACTGCCTCTCTCTCCATCCAGGTTACAGAACTCCCAGAAGCTGCGTCTGCTACCCTCAGCCTACAGAAAACCCGCATATAGCGAAAGCCTACTCCCAGGCTACAGAACTCTTGGAAACAGCTTCTCTACATTCAACATACAGAACTCCTGGAAATTGCATCTCTCTACACTTAGGTTACAGAACTCCCGTAAGTTGCATCTCCTACATAAGGATACAGCAAACCCGATGTAAGGAATGACTACATCCAGGATACAGGTCTCCACTAAACAGCTCCTCCCTACACCAAGGATAGAGAACTCTTGGAAACCGCATTTCCCTACATCCAGGTACCAGAGCTCCCATAAGCTGTGTCTCCTACACTCAGGATCCAGAAATCCCATACACTGCGTATGCCTCTTGCCAGGCTACAGAACACTTGGAAAGAGCTTCTCCCTATACCCAGATACAGAACATAGGTAAACTGCCTCTCTCTACATCCAGGTAACAGAGCTCCAATCAGCTGCGTCTGCAGCACTCAGCATACAGAAAACCCGCATAGAGCGAATGCCTAATTACCAGCTACAGAATTCCAGGAAACAGCTCCTCTCTACACCAAGAATGGAGAATTCCTGGAAACTGTGTCTCTCTACATCCAGGGAACAGAGCTTCCATACGCTGCCTCTCCTACACTCACTATGCAGCAATCCCATACACTGCGTATGCACATTTCCAGGCTACAGAACGCTTGGAAACTGCTTCTGCCTACACCCAGATGCAGAACTCAGGTAAACTGCCTCTCTCTCCATCCAGGTTACAGAACTCCCAGAAGCTGCATCTGCTACCCTCAGCCTACAGAAAACCCGCATATAGCGAAAGCCTACTCCCAGGCTACAGAACTCTTGGAAACAGCTTCTCTCTACATTCAACATACAGAACTCCTGGAAATTGCATCTCTCTACACTTAGGTTACAGAACTCCCGTAAGTTGCATCTCCTACATAAGGATACAGCAAACCCGATGTAAGGAATGACTACATCCAGGATACAGGTCTCCACTAAACAGCTCCTCCCTACACCAAGGATAGAGAACTCTTGGAAACCGCATTTCCCTACATCCAGGTACCAGAGCTCCCATAAGCTGTGTCTCCTACACTCAGGATCCAGAAATCCCATACACTGCGTATGCCTCTTGCCAGGCTACAGAACACTTGGAAAGAGTTTCTCCCTATACCCCAGATACAGAACATAGGTAAACTGCCTCTCTCTCCATCCAGGTAACAGAGCTCCAATCAGCTGCGTCTGCAGCACTCAGCATACAGAAAACCCGCATATAGCGAATGCCCAATTACCAGCTACAGAATTCCAGGAAACAGCTCCTCTCTACACCAAGAATGGAGAATTCCTGGAAACTGTGTCTCTCTACATCCAGGGAACAGAGCTTCCATACGCTGCCTCTCCTACACTCACTATGCAGCAATCCCATACACTGCGTATGCACATTTCCAGGCTACAGAACGCTTGGAAACAGCTTCTGCCTACACCCAGATGCAGAACTCAGGTAAACTGCCTCTCTCTCCATCCAGGTTACAGAACTCCCAGAAGCTGCGTCCGCTACCCTCAGCCTACAGAAAACCCGCATATAGCGAAAGCCTACTCCCAGGCTACAGAACTCTTGGAAACAGCTTCTCTCTACATTCAACATACAGAACTCCTGGAAATTGCATCTCTCTACACTTAGGTTACAGAACTCCCGTAAGTTGCATCTCCTACATAAGGATACAGCAAACCCGATGTAAGGAATGACTACATCCAGGATACAGGTCTCCACTAAACAGCTCCTCCCTACACCAAGGATAGAGAACTCTTGGAAACCGCATTTCCCTACATCCAGGTACCAGAGCTCCCATAAGCTGTGTCTCCTACACTCAGGATCCAGAAATCCCATACACTGCGTATGCCTCTTGCCAGGCTACAGAACACTTGGGAAGAGCTTCTCCCTATACCCAGATACAGAACATAGGTAAACTGCCTCTCTCTACATCCAGGTAACAGAGCTCCAATCAGCTGCGTCTGCAGCACTCAGCATACAGAAAACCCGCATATAGCGAATGCCTAATTACCAGCTACAGAATTCCAGCAAACAGCTCCTCTCTACACCAAGAATGGAGAATTCCTGGAAACTGTGTCTCTCTACATCCAGGGAACAGAGCTTCCATACGCTGCCTCTCCTACACTCACTATGCAGCAATCCCATACACTGCGTATGCACATTTCCAGGCTACAGAACGCTTGGAAACAGCTTCTCCCTACACCCAGATGCAGAACTCAGGTAAACTGCCTCTCTCTCCATCCAGGTTACAGAACTCCCAGAAGCTGCGTCTGCTACCCTCAGCCTACAGAAAACCCGCATATAGCGAAAGCCTACTCCCAGGCTACAGAACTCTTGGAAACAGCTTCTCTCTACATTCAACATACAGAACTCCTGGAAATTGCATCTCTCTACACTTAGGTTACAGAACTCCCGTAAGTTGCATCTCCTACATAAGGATACAGCAAACCCGATGTAAGGAATGACTACATCCAGGATACAGGTCTCCGCTAAACAGCTCCTCCCTTCACCAAGGATAGAGAACTCTTGGAAACCGCATTTCCTTACATCCAGGTACCAGAGCTCCCATAAGCTGTGTCTCCTACACTCAGGATCCAGAAATCCCATACACTGCGTATGCCTCTTGCCAGGCTACAGAACACTTGGGAAGAGCTTCTCCCTATACCCAGATACAGAACATAGGTAAACTGCCTCTCTCTCCATCCAGGTAACAGAGCTCCAATCAGCTGCGTCTGCAGCACTCAGCATCCAGAAAACCCGCATATAGCGAATGCCTAATTACCAGCTACAGAATTCCAGGAAACAGCTCCTCTCTACACCAAGAATGGAGAATTCCTGGAAACTGTGTCTCTCTACATCCAGGGAACAGAGCTTCCATACGCTGCCTCTCCTACACTCACTATGCAGCAATCCCATACACTGTGTATGCACATTTCCAGGCTACAGAACACTTGGAAACAGCTTCTCCCTACACCCAGATGCAGAATTCAGGTAAACTGCCTCTCTCTCCATCCAGGTTACAGAACTCCCAGAAGCTGCGTCTGCTACCCTCAGCCTACAGAAAACCCGCATATAGCGAAAGCCTACTCCCAGGCTACAGAACTCTTGGAAACAGCTTCTCTACATTCAACATACAGAACTCCTGGAAATTGCATCTCTCTACACTTAGGTTACAGAACTCCCGTAAGTTGCATCTCCTACATAAGGATACAGCAAACCCGATGTAAGGAATGACTACATCCAGGATACAGGTCTCCACTAAACAGCTCCTCCCTACACCAAGGATAGAGAACTCTTGGAAACCGCATTTCCCTACATCCAGGTACCAGAGCTCCCATAAGCTCTGTCTCCTACACTCAGGATCCAGAAATCCCATACACTGCGTATGCCTCTTGCCAGGCTACAGAACACTTGGAAAGAGCTTCTCCCTATACCCAGATACAGAACATAGGTAAACTGCCTCTCTCTACATCCAGGTAACAGAGCTCCAATCAGCTGCGTCTGCAGCACTCAGCATACAGAAAACCCGCATAGAGCGAATGCCTAATTACCAGCTACAGAATTCCAGGAAACAGCTCCTCTCTACACCAAGAATGGAGAATTCCTGGAAACTGTGTCTCTCTACATCCAGGGAACAGAGCTTCCATACGCTGCCTCTCCTACACTCACTATGCAGCAATCCCATACACTGCGTATGCACATTTCCAGGCTACAGAACGCTTGGAAACTGCTTCCTGCCTACACCCAGATGCAGAACTCAGGTAAACTGCCTCTCTCTCCATCCAGGTTACAGAACTCCCAGAAGCTGCATCTGCTACCCTCAGCCTACAGAAAACCCGCATATAGCGAAAGCCTACTCCCAGGCTACAGAACTCTTGGAAACAGCTTCTCTCTACATTCAACATACAGAACTCCTGGAAATTGCATCTCTCTACACTTAGGTTACAGAACTCCCGTAAGTTGCATCTCCTACATAAGGATACAGCAAACCCGATGTAAGGAATGACTACATCCAGGATACAGGTCTCCAGTAAACAGCTCCTCCCTACACCAAGGATAGAGAACTCTTGGAAACCGCATTTCCCTACATCCAGGTACCAGAGCTCCCATAAGCTGTGTCTCCTACACTCAGGATCCAGAAATCCCATACACTGCGTATGCCTCTTGCCAGGCTACAGAACACTTGGAAAGAGTTTCTCCCTATACCCAGATACAGAACATAGGTAAACTGCCTCTCTCTCCATCCAGGTAACAGAGCTCCAATCAGCTGCGTCTGCAGCACTCAGCATACAGAAAACCCGCATATAGCGAATGCCCAATTACCAGCTACAGAATTCCAGGAAACAGCTCCTCTCTACACCAAGAATGGAGAATTCCTGGAAACTGTGTCTCTCTACATCCAGGGAACAGAGCTTCCATACGCTGCCTCTCCTACACTCACTATGCAGCAATCCCATACACTGCGTATGCACATTTCCAGGCTACAGAACGCTTGGAAACAGCTTCTCCCTACACCCAGATGCACAACTCAGGTAAACTGCCTCTCTCTCCATCCAGGTTACAGAACTCCCAGAAGCTGCGTCCGCTACCCTCAGCCTACAGAAAACCCGCATATAGCGAAAGCCTACTCCCAGGCTACAGAACTCTTGGAAACAGCTTCTCTCTACATTCAACATACAGAACTCCTGGAAATTGCATCTCTCTACACTTAGGTTACAGAACTCCCGTAAGTTGCATCTCCTACATAAGGATACAGCAAACCCGATGTAAGGAATGACTACATCCAGGATACAGGTCTCCGCTAAACAGCTCCTCCCTTCACCAAGGATAGAGAACTCTTGGAAACCGCATTTCCTTACATCCAGGTACCAGAGCTCCCATAAGCTGTGTCTCCTACACTCAGGATCCAGAAATCCCATACACTGCGTATGCCTCTTGCCAGGCTACAGAACACTTGGGAAGAGCTTCTCCCTATACCCAGATACAGAACATAGGTAAACTGCCTCTCTCTCCATCCAGGTAACAGAGCTCCAATCAGCTGCGTCTGCAGCACTCAGCATCCAGAAAACCCGCATATAGCGAATGCCTAATTACCAGCTACAGAATTCCAGGAAACAGCTCCTCTCTACACCAAGAATGGAGAATTCCTGGAAACTGTGTCTCTCTACATCCAGGGAACAGAGCTTCCATACGCTGCCTCTCCTACACTCACTATGCAGCAATCCCATACACTGTGTATGCACATTTCCAGGCTACAGAACACTTGGAAACAGCTTCTCCCTACACCCAGATGCAGAATTCAGGTAAACTGCCTCTCTCTCCATCCAGGTTACAGAACTCCCTGAAGCAGCGTCTGCTACCCTCAGCCTACAGAAAACCCGCATATAGCGAAAGCCTACTCCCAGGCTACAGAACTCTTGGAAACAGCTTCTCTCTACATTCAACATACAGAACTCCTGGAAATTGCATCTCTCTACACTTAGGTTACAGAACTCCCGTAAGTTGCATCTCCTACATAAGGATACAGCAAACCCGATGTAAGGAATGACTACATCCAGGATACAGGTCTCCACTAAACAGCTCCTCCCTACACCAAGGATAGAGAACTCTTGGAAACCGCATTTCCCTACATCCAGGTACCAGAGCTCCCATAAGCTGTGTCTCCTACACTCAGGATCCAGAAATCCCATACACTGCGTATGCCTCTTGCCAGGCTACAGAACACTTGGGAAGAGCTTCTCCCTATACCCAGATACAGAACATAGGTAAACTGCCTCTCTCTACATCCAGGTAACAGAGCTCCAATCAGCTGCGTCTGCAGCACTCAGCATCCAGAAAACCCGCATATAGCGAATGCCTAATTACCAGCTACAGAATTCCAGGAAACAGCTCCTCTCTACACCAAGAATGGAGAATTCCTGGAAACTGTGTCTCTCTACATCCAGGGAACAGAGCTTCCATACGCTGCCTCTCCTACACTCACTATGCAGCAATCCCATACACTGCGTATGCACATTTCCAGGCTACAGAACGCTTGGAAACAGCTTCTCCCTACACCCAGATGCAGAACTCAGGTAAACTGCCTCTCTCTCCATCCAGGTTACAGAACTCCCAGAAGCTGCGTCTGCTACCCTCAGCCTAAGAAAACCCGCATATAGCGAAAGCCTACTCCCAGGCTACAGAACTCTTGGAAACAGCTTCTCTCTACAGTCAACATACAGAACTCCTGGAAATTGCATCTCTCTACACTTAGGTTACAGAACTCCCGTAAGTTGCATCTCCTACATAAGGATACAGCAAACCCGATGTAAGGAATGACTACATCCAGGATACAGGTCTCCACTAAACAGCTCCTCCCTACACCAAGGATAGAGAACTCTTGGAAACCGCATTTCCCTACATCCAGGTACCAGAGCTCCCATAAGCTGTGTCTCCTACACTCAGGATCCAGAAATCCCATACACTGCGTATGCCTCTTGCCAGGCTACAGAACACTTGGAAAGAGCTTCTCCCTATACCCAGATACAGAACATAGGTAAACTGCCTCTCTCTACATCCAGGTAACAGAGCTCCAATCAGCTGCGTCTGCAGCACTCAGCATACAGAAAACCCGCATATAGCGAATGCCTAATTACCAGCTACAGAATTCCAGGAAACAGCTCCTCTCTACACCAAGAATGGAGAATTCCTGGAAACTGTGTCTCTCTACATCCAGGGAACAGAGCTTCCATACGCTGCCTCTCCTACACTCACTATGCAGCAATCCCATACACTGCGTATGCACATTTCCAGGCTACAGAACGCTTGGAAACAGCTTCTGCCTACACCCAGATGCAGAACTCAGGTAAACTGCCTCTCTCTCCATCCAGGTTACAGAACTCCCAGAAGCTGCGTCTGCTACCCTCAGCCTACAGAAAACCCGCATATAGCGAAAGCCTACTCCCAGGCTACAGAACTCTTGGAAACAGCTTCTCTCTACAGTCAACATACAGAACTCCTGGAAATTGCATCTCTCTACACTTAGGTTACAGAACTCCCGTAAGTTGCATCTCCTACATAAGGATACAGCAAACCCGATGTAAGGAATGACTACATCCAGGATACAGGTCTCCACTAAACAGCTCCTCCCTACACCAAGGATAGAGAACTCTTGGAAACCGCATTTCCCTACATCCAGGTACCAGAGCTCCCATAAGCTGTGTCTCCTACACTCAGGATCCAGAATCCATACACTGCGTATGCCTCTTGCCAGGCTACAGAACACTTGGAAAGAGCTTCTCCCTATACCCAGATACAGAACATAGGTAAACTGCCTCTCTCTACATCCAGGTAACAGAGCTCCAATCAGCTGCGTCTGCAGCACTCAGCATCCAGAAAACCCGCATATAGCGAATGCCTAATTACCAGCTACAGAATTCCAGGAAACAGCTCCTCTCTACACCAAGAATGGAGAATTCCTGGAAACTGTGTCTCTCTACATCCAGGGAACAGAGCTTCCATACGCTGCCTCTCCTACACTCACTATGCAGCAATCCCATACACTGCGTATGCACATTTCCAGGCTACAGAACGCTTGGAAACAGCTTCTGCCTACACCCAGATGCAGAACTCAGGTAAACTGCCTCTCTCTCCATCCAGGTTACAGAACTCCCAGAAGCTGCGTCTGCTACCCTCAGCCTACAGAAAACCCGCATATAGCGAAAGCCTACTCCCAGGCTACAGAACTCTTGGAAACAGCTTCTCTCTACATTCAACATACAGAACTCCTGGAAATTGCATCTCTCTACACTTAGGTTACAGAACTCCCGTAAGTTGCATCTCCTACATAAGGATACAGCAAACCCGATGTAAGGAATGACTACATCCAGGATACAGGTCTCCACTAAACAGCTCCTCCCTACACCAAGGATAGAGAACTCTTGGAAACCGCATTTCCCTACATCCAGGTACCAGAGCTCCCATAAGCTGTGTCTCCTACACTCAGGATCCAGAAATCCCATACACTGCGTATGCCTCTTGCCAGGCTACAGAACACTTGGAAAGAGCTTCTCCCTATACCCAGATACAGAACATAGGTAAACTGCCTCTCTCTCCATCCAGGTAACAGAGCTCCAATCAGCTGCGTCTGCAGCACTCAGCATACAGAAAACCCGCATATAGCGAATGCCCAATTACCAGCTACAGAATTCCAGGAAACAGCTCCTCTCTACACCAAGAATGGAGAATTCCTGGAAACTGTGTCTCTCTACATCCAGGGAACAGAGCTTCCATACGCTGCCTCTCCTACACTCACTATGCAGCAATCCCATACACTGCGTATGCACATTTCCAGGCTACAGAACGCTTGGAAACAGCTTCTCCCTACACCCAGATGCAGAACTCAGGTAAACTGCCTCTCTCTCCATCCAGGTTACAGAACTCCCAGAAGCTGCGTCCGCTACCCTCAGCCTACAGAAAACCCGCATATAGCGAAAGCCTACTCCCAGGCTACAGAACTCTTGGAAACAGCTTCTCTCTACATTCAACATACAGAACTCCTGGAAATTGCATCTCTCTACACTTAGGTTACAGAACTCCCGTAAGTTGCATCTCCTACATAAGGATACAGCAAACCCGATGTAAGGAATGACTACATCCAGGATACAGGTCTCCACTAAACAGCTCCTCCCTTCACCAAGGATAGAGAACTCTTGGAAACCGCATTTCCCTACATCCAGGTACCAGAGCTCCCATAAGCTGTGTCTCCTACACTCAGGATCCAGAAATCCCATACACTGCGTATGCCTCTTGCCAGGCTACAGAACACTTGGGAAGAGCTTCTCCCTATACCCCAGATACAGAACATAGGTAAACTGCCTCTCTCTACATCCAGGTAACAGAGCTCCAATCAGCTGCGTCTGCAGCACTCAGCATCCAGAAAACCCGCATATAGCGAATGCCCAATTACCAGCTACAGAATTCCAGGAAACAGCTCCTCTCTACACCAAGAATGGAGAATTCCTGGAAACTGTGTCTCTCTACATCCAGGGAACAGAGCTTCCATACGCTGCCTCTCCTACACTCACTATGCAGCAATCCCATACACTGCGTATGCACATTTCCAGGCTACAGAACGCTTGGAAACAGCTTCTGCCTACACCCAGATGCAGAACTCAGGTAAACTGCCTCTCTCTCCATCCAGGTTACAGAACTCCCAGAAGCTGCGTCTGCTACCCTCAGCCTACAGAAAACCCGCATATAGCGAAAGCCTACTCCCAGGCTACAGAACTCTTGGAAACAGCTTCTCTCTACAGTCAACATACAGAACTCCTGGAAATTGCATCTCTCTACACTTAGGTTACAGAACTCCCGTAAGTTGCATCTCCTACATAAGGATACAGCAAACCCGATGTAAGGAATGACTACATCCAGGATACAGGTCTCCACTAAACAGCTCCTCCCTACACCAAGGATAGAGAACTCTTGGAAACCGCATTTCCCTACATCCAGGTACCAGAGCTCCCATAAGCTGTGTCTCCTACACTCAGGATCCAGAAATCCCATACACTGCGTATGCCTCTTGCCAGGCTACAGAACACTTGGAAAGAGCTTCTCCCTATACCCAGATACAGAACATAGGTAAACTGCCTCTCTCTACATCCAGGTAACAGAGCTCCAATCAGCTGCGTCTGCAGCACTCAGCATCCAGAAAACCCGCATATAGCGAATGCCTAATTACCAGCTACAGAATTCCAGGAAACAGCTCCTCTCTACACCAAGAATGGAGAATTCCTGGAAACTGTGTCTCTCTACATCCAGGGAACAGAGCTTCCATACGCTGCCTCTCCTACACTCACTATGCAGCAATCCCATACACTGCGTATGCACATTTCCAGGCTACAGAACGCTTGGAAACAGCTTCTGCCTACACCCAGATGCAGAACTCAGGTAAACTGCCTCTCTCTCCATCCAGGTTACAGAACTCCCAGAAGCTGCGTCTGCTACCCTCAGCCTACAGAAAACCCGCATATAGCGAAAGCCTACTCCCAGGCTACAGAACTCTTGGAAACAGCTTCTCTCTACATTCAACATACAGAACTCCTGGAAATTGCATCTCTCTACACTTAGGTTACAGAACTCCCGTAAGTTGCATCTCCTACATAAGGATACAGCAAACCCGATGTAAGGAATGACTACATCCAGGATACAGGTCTCCACTAAACAGCTCCTCCCTACACCAAGGATAGAGAACTCTTGGAAACCGCATTTCCCTACATCCAGGTACCAGAGCTCCCATAAGCTGTGTCTCCTACACTCAGGATCCAGAAATCCCATACACTGCGTATGCCTCTTGCCAGGCTACAGAACACTTGGAAAGAGCTTCTCCCTATACCCAGATACAGAACATAGGTAAACTGCCTCTCTCTCCATCCAGGTAACAGAGCTCCAATCAGCTGCGTCTGCAGCACTCAGCATACAGAAAACCCGCATATAGCGAATGCCCAATTACCAGCTACAGAATTCCAGGAAACAGCTCCTCTCTACACCAAGAATGGAGAATTCCTGGAAACTGTGTCTCTCTACATCCAGGGAACAGAGCTTCCATACGCTGCCTCTCCTACACTCACTATGCAGCAATCCCATACACTGCGTATGCACATTTCCAGGCTACAGAACGCTTGGAAACAGCTTCTCCCTACACCCAGATGCAGAACTCAGGTAAACTGCCTCTCTCTCCATCCAGGTTACAGAACTCCCAGAAGCTGCGTCCGCTACCCTCAGCCTACAGAAAACCCGCATATAGCGAAAGCCTACTCCCAGGCTACAGAACTCTTGGAAACAGCTTCTCTCTACATTCAACATACAGAACTCCTGGAAATTGCATCTCTCTACACTTAGGTTACAGAACTCCCGTAAGTTGCATCTCCTACATAAGGATACAGCAAACCCGATGTAAGGAATGACTACATCCAGGATACAGGTCTCCACTAAACAGCTCCTCCCTTCACCAAGGATAGAGAACTCTTGGAAACCGCATTTCCCTACATCCAGGTACCAGAGCTCCCATAAGCTGTGTCTCCTACACTCAGGATCCAGAAATCCCATACACTGCGTATGCCTCTTGCCAGGCTACAGAACACTTGGGAAGAGCTTCTCCCTATACCCAGATACAGAACATAGGTAAACTGCCTCTCTCTACATCCAGGTAACAGAGCTCCAATCAGCTGCGTCTGCAGCACTCAGCATCCAGAAAACCCGCATATAGCGAATGCCCAATTACCAGCTACAGAATTCCAGGAAACAGCTCCTCTCTACACCAAGAATGGAGAATTCCTGGAAACTGTGTCTCTCTACATCCAGGGAACAGAGCTTCCATACGCTGCCTCTCCTACACTCACTATGCAGCAATCCCATACACTGCGTATGCACATTTCCAGGCTACAGAACGCTTGGAAACAGCTTCTCCCTACACCCAGACGCAGAACTCAGGTAAACTGCCTCTCTCTCCATCCAGGTTACAGAACTCCCAGAAGCCGCGTCTGCTACCCTCAGCCTACAGAAAACCCGCATATAGCGAAAGCCTACTCCCAGGCTACAGAACTCTTGGAAACAGCTTCTCTCTACATTCAACATACAGAACTCCTGGAAATTGCATCTCTCTACACTTAGGTTACAGAACTCCCGTAAGTTGCATCTCCTACATAAGGATACAGCAAACCCGATGTAAGGAATGACTACATCCAGGATACAGGTCTCCACTAAACAGCTCCTCCCTACACCAAGGATAGAGAACTCTTGGAAACCGCATTTCCCTACATCCAGGTACCAGAGCTCCCATAAGCTGTGTCTCCTACACTCAGGATCCAGAAATCCCATACACTGCGTATGCCTCTTGCCAGGCTACAGAACACTTGGAAAGAGTTTCTCCCTATACCCAGATACAGAACATAGGTAAACTGCCTCTCTCTCCATCCAGGTAACAGAGCTCCAATCAGCTGCGTCTGCAGCATTCAGCATACAGAAAACCCGCATATAGCGAATGCCCAATTACCAGCTACAGAATTCCAGGAAACAGCTCCTCTCTACACCAAGAATGGAGAATTCCTGGAAACTGTGTCTCTCTACATCCAGGGAACAGAGCTTCCATACGCTGCCTCTCCTACACTCACTATGCAGCAATCCCATACACTGCGTATGCACATTTCCAGGCTACAGAACGCTTGGAAACAGCTTCTGCCTACACCCAGATGCAGAACTCAGGTAAACTGCCTCTCTCTCCATCCAGGTTACAGAACTCCCAGAAGCTGCGTCTGCTACCCTCAGCCTACAGAAAACCGCATATAGCGAAAGCCTACTCCCAGGCTACAGAACTCTTGGAAACAGCTTCTCTACATTCAACATACAGAACTCCTGGAAATTGCATCTCTCTACACTTAGGTTACAGAACTCCCGTAAGTTGCATCTCCTACATAAGGATACAGCAAACCCGATGTAAGGAATGACTACATCCAGAGACTACAGGTCTCCACTAAACAGCTCCTCCCTACACCAAGGATAGAGAACTCTTGGAAACCGCATTTCCCTACATCCAGGTACCAGAGCTCCCATAAGCTGTGTCTCCTACACTCAGGATCCAGAAATCCCATACACTGCGTATGCCTCTTGCCAGGCTACAGAACACTTGGAAAGAGCTTCTCCCTATACCCAGATACAGAACATAGGTAAACTGCCTCTCTCTACATCCAGGTAACAGAGCTCCAATCAGCTGCGTCTGCAGCACTCAGCATACAGAAAACCCGCATAGAGCGAATGCCTAATTACCAGCTACAGAATTCCAGGAAACAGCTCCTCTCTACACCAAGAATGGAGAATTCCTGGAAACTGTGTCTCTCTACATCCAGGGAACAGAGCTTCCATACGCTGCCTCTCCTACACTCACTATGCAGCAATCCCATACACTGCGTATGCACATTTCCAGGCTACAGAACGCTTGGAAACTGCTTCTGCCTACACCCAGATGCAGAACTCAGGTAAACTGCCTCTCTCTCCATCCAGGTTACAGAACTCCCAGAAGCTGCATCTGCTACCCTCAGCCTACAGAAAACCCGCATATAGCGAAAGCCTACTCCCAGGCTACAGAACTCTTGGAAACAGCTTCTCTCTACATTCAACATACAGAACTCCTGGAAATTGCATCTCTCTACACTTAGGTTACAGAACTCCCGTAAGTTGCATCTCCTACATAAGGATACAGCAAACCCGATGTAAGGAATGACTACATCCAGGATACAGGTCTCCACTAAACAGCTCCTCCCTACACCAAGGATAGAGAACTCTTGGAAACCGCATTTCCCTACATCCAGGTACCAGAGCTCCCATAAGCTGTGTCTCCTACACTCAGGATCCAGAAATCCCATACACTGCGTATGCCTCTTGCCAGGCTACAGAACACTTGGAAAGAGTTTCTCCCTATACCCAGATACAGAACATAGGTAAACTGCCTCTCTCTCCATCCAGGTAACAGAGCTCCAATCAGCTGCGTCTGCAGCACTCAGCATACAGAAAACCCGCATATAGCGAATGCCCAATTACCAGCTACAGAATTCCAGGAAACAGCTCCTCTCTACACCAAGAATGGAGAATTCCTGGAAACTGTGTCTCTCTACATCCAGGGAACAGAGCTTCCATACGCTGCCTCTCCTACACTCACTATGCAGCAATCCCATACACTGCGTATGCACATTTCCAGGCTACAGAACGCTTGGAAACAGCTTCTGCCTACACCCAGATGCAGAACTCAGGTAAACTGCCTCTCTCTCCATCCAGGTTACAGAACTCCCAGAAGCTGCGTCCGCTACCCTCAGCCTACAGAAAACCCGCATATAGCGAAAGCCTACTCCCAGGCTACAGAACTCTTGGAAACAGCTTCTCTCTACATTCAACATACAGA